>NC_026002.2:32928878-33179715 GCF_000442705.2 Elaeis guineensis
ATATTTGAAGATGGTTCATCCCATGACGTCGATCTTCGACACTTATCAATAGAGGGCAGCTTGATGAGATTAGTCTTGACCTCGGACTAGTACTCTCTTCGATCGATCTATGGATAGCTTGACCTCAAGAGTAGGAGACATCCATTATAGATCTATACCTCGATCTCGACTATAACATCCTCGGTGCCAGTTGAGCTATGGGAGATAGGTGCCCGATAGGTATACAAATATGCAATAGAGATAAAGGCCACTGGACACACCCCATCAACAGTGGTTCTCGACTCCTCAGCCTTAGATGATCTATTTTAGATCATCCTCGATCAACCTATTTCAGATCATTTGAGATCGACAGGCACTCCCAGTCTCCATGACCTCGTCTTTGGATGATCTACTGTAGCTCGTCTATGGCCGAGCTATTTCTCCATCGATAGATCCATTTCTCCTCCTCTTAAATTGAGAAAGTCCAAAAAGATTAGAATTTCTCCGTAATTGAGTCTTCGGTAAAAGAAAATTATTTTATCCAAATCAATCTGTGCGACAATTCTGAAAGATTATCAAAACTCTGAGATGGATACGACTCCAACTCCTCTCCTATAAATAAAAGAGCTTCGAGACCCTCAAGGTAGGCAATCGACTCTTCACTCACTTTTCTTATTATTTTTCATCTCCTGACTTAAGCATCGCAGGATCTTCATTGAAGAACGCCCTCGGTGAGGACTTCTTTGCAAGTGTTCGAATGAAGCTCCAACAACGGTTTCACCTCAGCCACATCAACTTCGGTGACCGACCTCAAGCGAAGAGATCAAGAGCAACAATAGTGGTAAAGTTAGAGACAAGATCATTGACTTTCTGTAGATATTTTATCATGTTCGGCTCCTGCGCTTCATATTCTCCCTAAACTTGATTGATGATGAGCTGAGAATCACTGTGAACTCTGCATCGAACTCTTAATTTTTTCGTCATTCTCAGATCGATCATGGTACCTTATATTTGGTTTCATTATTGAAAGTAAGAAACTTGAATCGCAGTGCATACTTCATGATCACTCCATCTAGATTGGTTAAAATCAGTTTGGCTCCTGAGCCTGTGGTATTCGAAAAACCATCTACTTGAAGAATTCAACATTCAAATAATCATCGGAGCTGCCTCCCCATCATTCTATTCCTCATCCAGGATAATACATTCCAAGACAAAATTGGCTAATGCTTGAGCTTTGATGGAAGAACCCGATAGATATTTAATGTCGAATTCTCCCAACTCGAAGCCCACTTAGCCAAGCACCTCGAAGTATCAGGTTGGTAGAGAATGGACCTGATATGTTGGTCGATGAGCACAGCAATGGTATGTGCTTGAAAATATAGGCGTAGCTTCTTGGAGGCTATCACAAGAGCATATGCCAGCTTTTTTAGTCTTGTATATCTAGTCTCGATGTCATGGAGAATTCGATTGACATAATAAATCAGCTTTACACCTTGGCCTCCTACTAGATGAGGACCGAACTGATCGTCAAGGGTGAAATTGCTAGATACAAGTACAGTACTTCTCCAAGCTCTGGTTTGCTTAGGAGGGGAGGTGAATCAAGATATCAATTAAGTTCATCAAAGATGACTTGACATTTATCCGATCATTGAAAATTCTTTACTTGTTTGAGAGCTTTAAAGAAAGGGAGGCTATTTTTTAGCCGACCTTGGGAGGAACCTGTTCAAAGCGTAATGCTTCCTATTAGATGCTGTACTTCTTTGATCATCCTCAGAGGCTTTATTTATTGGAGAGTTTAAAATTTTTTTGGGTTTGCTTTGATCTCCCGTTGCAATATCGTGAAGCCTAGGAATTTGTCGAAGGTGATGTCGAATGCATACTTACTGGGGTTGAGCTTCATTTGAAAGCATCGTAGTATGGCGAACGTCTCTTCAAGGTCGATGATGTGGTGCTCGATGACTCTGCTTTTAACAAGCATATCATCTACATACACCTCTATATTTCTATCGATCTGCTCCTTAAAGATCTTATTGACGAGCCATTGGTGGGTTGCATCTATGTTCTTTAGGTCGAATGACATGATCTTATCGCAAAAAAGACCCTGATCAGTGACAAATGAGATCTTCTCCTCATCTTCGGGGATCATTCAAATCTGGTTGTATCTAGAGAACGCATCCATGAAAGATAAGAGTTGATGCCCCAAGATCGCATCTACTAGTTGATCGATCCGAGATAAAGGATAGTTATCTTTGGGATAGATTTTGTTGAAGTTGGTATAGTCGATACATGCACGCCACTTTTCATTAGCCTTCTTAACCAAAATAACATTAGCTAACCACTCCGGATAATAGATCTCTCGAACAAATCCCACATTCAAGAGCTTGTCCACCTCCGCTTGTATGGCCTTTGGTCGTTCAGAAGCAAAGCTTCACTTCTTTTGTCTGATCGGATGATGCTTCAAATCTACATTGAGCCAATGAACTATGGTCACTCGATCGATGTTAGGCATGTCAGAAGCCAACCAAGCAAATACATCTACATTGGCCTGAAGAAAAGAGGGGAGGTGCCGATGATCCTCTTCACATAGGTTTGAGCCGATCTTGACCATTTTGTTTGGATCTTCATCAATTGACACTGGGATAAGATCTTCCATTGGATGGCTTCTTTATTCAGTTAGTTCATCCCATACATCAAGCTCGTCTATCGGCTGTACTGTAGGTGATGCTCCATGCAAGGTTGCCATATAACATTCCCTCGTAAGTTACTGATTTCTCTGAAGCTCTTCGACCCCGTAAGGAATTGGAAATTTCACCATCAAATGGTAGGTCGAAACTATAGCTCGGAGAATATTCAATTCGGGCCAACCTAAAATGATATTGTACACCGAAAGACTCTTTACCATGAAGTAGTTTATTTCCATGATAGCCTGTCTTAGAGCTCGTCCAGCAATCGTAGTAAGGGAGATGGTTCCTTCTACAGGGACTGTGCTGTCCGAAAATCCAATCAGAGGTGTGTTTCTCTTCATCAACAGCTCAAAATTCAAGTTCATATAAATAAATACATTGTAAAATAAAATATCAACTGAACTTTTATTATCAACTAGGACTCGGTATACATTGTAATTGAAAATGTTTAAGGAAATAACTACAGGATCATCATGTGGATACTTTATTCCTTTCAGATCAGCTTTAGAGAAGGTGATTTCATTGTCAATCTTCCTTTTCTTCAACTCTTGTTCTTCAACTCGGCTCGATTTAGGGGTTCTGTGGCCAAGCTGGCCTCCAAAGATCATACAGATCTCTCCTACTATTGATTGGTCTCTATGGAGATCTTCTTACAGAGGAGGCTCACCGTGTGGGTTCCCTAGGATCTGCTGTTCATCAACATAGTACCAAAGGCATCCACGTTAGATGAGCACTTCTATCTTCTCTCTAAGCTACCAGCATTCCTCTGTATCATATCCATGATCTTGATGGTACCTGTAATACTTCCTCAAATTCCTTGCTCGCGTTGGAGCGATCATCCTCCTTTGTCAGGGGAGCTCTTCTTGGCATTCTATCTTCATTAATATTTGAGCTCGAGAGGTGTTCAGTAGAGTGAAGTAGTGGAATCTCCGAGGAGGAGTTCTAGATCGATGTGGTGCTATTGGGATCTAGGTCGATTTTCTCAAGATGGAGTCTGAGAGCGACGAGGCCTTGGATCTGCACGTTGATGCTGTGCTCATCGATAGTCTTTCTTCTTCTCTTGCCCGGCATTCGATTGTGATCCACCATCGAGATTTTCTCCTTGCCGATTTCAAGCCTCCTCGGCTTGAGCATACCTCTCTACTCGCTCCAACATTTTGATGAAGTCCTTTCGATAATTTAGGTTGAGTGAGAAAAAGAGATCATTCTAAAGAAGTCCAGTCTTCAATGCGGTCATCATCATAGACTGATCCAGATTTCAAACTTTCAAGGTTGCAGCATTGAAATGGTTAATGTAATCTCGAAGGGGCTCGTTCTTTTGCTATTTTATGTTGACCAAAAAATTTGAGTTACGACTCTACTGGCGGTTGCAGATGAAGTGCACTATGAACATCTGGCTCAGCTGATGGAAGCAGTCTACAGTGTTCGATTGCAGATTTGAATATCAGTGGTGAGCAACCTTCCTCAGAGTCAAGAGGAAAGCTCGATAAAGAGTAGCATCATTGGCCTCCTGTAAGAGCATAAGAGATTTGAAGTTCTCCAGATGGTCCATTAGGTCGGCAGTCCCATCATAGGCTCCATTTGGGACATCTTGAATTGAGGTGGTAGGGGCTCATTCATAATCCTCTGGGTGAATGGCAGATTGATGTTGAAATTTAGATTGTCATCCAGTCGCTGTGGGGCTTGCAGCACGTCGATCCGTTGTTGCATCTCCTAGAGCCTCCTTTTCAAGTCATCTTTCGAAGTTGGGCGATGACGAGGGGAGAGATGGCCCAATGTCGAGTCCCTCCTTGAGATCAGATTAGGTGATCGCCCTCGCCTGTGCCAAGGTGGCTATCAGGACGGCTAAGACGACTGGCTCCTACCCTTGGGTTATGGGGAGGTCGATTTGCTAACCTTCCTCTAGCCGGCTGTGGATCCTCTATGGTGGGATGAGGCTCTGTATCCTGTTGCATCCCCCTCACCGTGGCTGGTAGAGCCTGCACTTGTTGGACAAGACTATTATATTGGTCCTGGAAGACCATCAGTGCTGCTGCTGGGGGGTTCTTTTGGATTGATGGCAGTGGTGCATTGATCGGTGGGGCGTTGTTGGCTTGCCTGTTGTTGGAGTGTTGCGATGCATTCAATGCACCCCTTCATGTCTTCATGGTGGCTTGTAGTGAGCTCTCTCCACTTGAAATAGGATCTCAAAATCAGTCAAAAGCCCTTTCTCTAGTGCCAAATGTTGCTCCTGGATCTCCTGCCTGAGGTCAGTTATCGAGGTGGAGATGGCCAAGGTAAGACTTACTGCTGGAGCTCCATTTGAATACCTACAAGAAGTCCTCACCAAGGTGTTCTTCAGTGAAGACCCTCAGCTGCTCAAGTTAGGAGATGGAGAACAATAAGAGAAGAGAGTAAGGAGTCAAGAGTTTACTTTGAGGGTCACGAAGCTCCTTTATTTATAGGGAAGGAGTTTGAGTTGTATCCATCTCAAAGTTTAGATAACCTCTTAGATTTATCGCATAGATTGATTTGGATGAGGTACTTTTCTTTTACGAATGACTCGATTGCGAAGGAATCCCACAATATCTGGACTTTCTTTTTTTAGGAGATAGAGAGGGAGAGAGACGGATCTATCGATGGAGGAAATAGCTCGGCTATGGACGAGCTATGATAGATCGTCCAAAATCATGGTCTCGAAGACTGTAGAGTGCATGTCGATTTCAGGCGATCAGGAATAGGTCGGCTTCGAATGAGCTAAAATAGATCATTCATGGTCGAGGAATTGAGAACCACTGCTAATGGGGTGTATCCGATGACCTTCATGTTTACCGTATACAAAAGATGTGACAGTCGAGGCCAAGGTACAGATCCACAATAGCTACTATAAGATAGCCCCCCTCCCCACAAAAGAAAGGACCCCGTAAACATCAATGACCAAACACTATATCTATATCTACCCTAAGTGTTCCATTATGCTTGTAATGCACTAGTAATTCAGCTCCGGTCTTCTAATATTTTGATTTTTGTTCTTTATTTTGCATCTTTGGCTAACAATTTTTTGCTTTATGTGTATATAGATTGAATCAGCAAAACATTCATTAATTTTATTGCAAGTAGCAGAACATGTAGATTCTTCTAAACATGGATCTTTTACTATACTATCTAGCTCCTTTGGTAAAAGGTTAATGCAATTACATAAAGGTACTTCATAGTGATCTTCTGTGCTTCATTTTTTTGGACTAAAAATATCTTATAAAACTTTTTTGAATTAATTTGCAGAAGTTCTTCAGAAGGAGAGTTAAGAAAAGGTCAGTGATTTCTCATGCCAAAACAATATGGTATTAGTGGCACCATCCGGTTTCGGTCATATTTGAATCTAATTTGATTTGCTCTACATCTCCAATCTTTCTGCAACCATGTCTGGAAACAATTAACATCCATCCTTGCTAAAAGTTAGTTCTTTGTGATTGTCTAAGAACCAAGAATAGGTCATCTTTTAATTTGCTCTGTATTGGATGGTGATATACTACATTCTATTCAAGGGGGAAAGCAGTAACTGGTTAAGGAATTTATTTGTCAAATAACATATTCATTAATGTCCTACTTGTCACTACATGGTTCTTTTCATTCTCAAAAGAGGATTGATAGAAATAAACCTGCACGAAGTTGAGGCCACCTACCTGTGGTCTAAATTGTGAAACAAAGACATCTGCCTCTTAGTAAGGGCCCTGCTAACCCGCTAATCTAGTCCAAAACTTACCTGAAATATAGGATTGTTTTGGGTATGAAAAATAAACCTAATAAGCTAGTAGGTTGGCCTTGGGTCCTAAATACAGCCAATCTTATTGGGTCAGGTCAGGGTTTAGGTATACCCATACCTGAAAAATTGAAATCCAACCTATTTATAAGTATACATGCATTCAGGCACATATACATACTATATATGTTGCGCACACACATATGCTATATGTGTGTGTCTATATATATATATATATATATATATATATATATATATATATATATATATATATATATATATATATATATATATATATATATATATATATATATATATATATATATATATATATATATTATTGGTATATATTATTGGTATATATTATCCGACCTCATTATCATCTGGACACGTGGCAGTGGATTGTTATCTGAGTTAATGACACTCTCAGGTTACATCAGCCTACAATCGATTTGCATCTTCAATGCTATTTGTTAAATCAGCTTAATCCAGAACTACTAGTAAGCGGGATGCTCATCTCAATTTTATCGAATCTGCTGTTTCTTACTTCGATTATCATCCGACATTATTATTAACACCAAAAGAATGACACCAGATCAGATAGTTACTGATACCGGCTATTCTATATCAGTATGTTATCAACATGCCACCTGAAGTATAGATAGTTATCTGATAGTTGTCATCCAGCTCAGTAGTAACTATCTTCCAGCTGTATTCCAACTGTATTTCAGTTCATTGTCACACGAGTAGCCGCCCCATGATCTCCACATAGCTAGTCATTCTGTTATAATAACTTAACGATCCAATGATCTAATAGATATCTAACGATCTAACAGATTTCTAACAACCTAACAAATTTTTCTTAAGGCCTAAGTAAGCTCTCTCTATATAAAGGGAGACAGGATATTTTTTGGGAGATAAGTCTAAATCCATAGAGCTAAAATTTTGCTAAATTTTTTATTGAGGAACCAGAGCTCTCTCCATTTCTCTCTACTCTCAAACTCTCATTTTTTTCTTTCTACTTTTTTATTTTCATAACCTGTTCTTAAGGCCCTGGTTGACTCAAGCATTGGAGGGTCCTAAACCAGAGGGCACCCTATAGTTTTAGAATTTTTTTATAGATTTTATTCGCAATTCAACCCTCAACTCTCCAGCTCAGTTCATTATCGACCTCACCTCTGAAACCATGCAGCAAAAGATTGACGCACTAGGAAGGGGATCTGATGGAAAATGGTGAATAAAAAAGCATAAAATCACCCTCTATCTGCCTCATCTTCTCCTGGAGACACTTAAGAAGTCATCCAACCTTCAATTGCTATTGATTCTAAGTAATTTAATCTTCTAGTCCAGTAGGTCCAGGCCCTTACTACTGCAGTACAATAATTCCAACATACCACTGAGCAGCAACAAGATGCCACCCCTCAAATGGTTCAATCTCATCACTCCCCGCAACAAGTTCCTCAAGACCCTCCTCATAATCATGCCTTGGATCTCACAGATCAATCTTGGGCAAAAGATGAGTGTGAAAGAAGGTCTTGGACAAAAGATCTAAGATCACGAAAAGAAATTGATGGAAATTTAGATTGGAAGCTCACAAGGTGAAAGAGATTTTAGCCTACGACCTCCCTTTTCTCAGTAGATTCTTGATAAACTATTTCCTCTTCGATTCAAGATGTCTGCTGTAGAGTCATTTGATGGTCCACTGATCTTTTGGACCATTTAGAAGGTTTTAGAGCCATTATGAAGCTGTAAGAGGTATCTGATGCCCTACTCTGTATCACCTTCCCAATCACTCTCAAAAAATCTATAAAAATCTGGTTCTCTGGCCTTTAGCCAGGATCTATCTTTTCCTTCGAATAGTTAGCTAAACTGTTCCTTACCTATTTTGGCAATAACAGGGTTCATCTAAAAAATACTAACAGTCTTTTTACTATGAAGTAGCAAGAAGATGAATCTCTATGGGATTATGCTGCATGCTTCAATGCAACTATACTGAAAGTCAAGAACTTCAATGAGTCCATTGCTATGCAGCTCTAAAACAGAGACTCAGGAGCAACCACTTGATCTTTTTTCTTAATAAAAATGATCCAAATAATTATAAGCAAATGCTCGTCTGAGTACGAAAGTATGCTCAAGCTGAATAAGAAGAAAGCATACTCCATCAAGCCAAAAAAGAAGAAAGTGGAAAAAAAGCGGCCTCTTTAAGAAGACCACAAAAATCAACAACATAACTCTGATCGACCTCAAAAAAATTCGAGGTCCGAAAGCTCATCTCAGCGATTTGATTCTTATACTTCCTTGTTTTCTCCTCGAGCTCAAATACTGATGGAGATTGAGGACCAAGAGTATCTTTGCCGACCTAACCCTATGAGAGCTCCATCGATAAAAAGAGATAAAAGAAAGTACTGTTGCTACCATCGAGATCACGGTCATGATATTGAGGAGTATCGGCAACTGAAAGACGAAATTAAGGTACTGATACGTCGAGGTCAACTCAATAAGTATGTCTGAGATCGGACCAATCAAGCTACCGACCAATGGTAGAAGCCAGATAATGAGAATGATCTTAATAGACCTACCGCTGGAGTTATCAACATGATCTCCGATCTTGATGAAATTGAGAAAGCAATTGAAGTGACTGGGAGCTCTCCAAAGCGTCAGTACATAGAGAATTAATACTATTTTTTTTTCTGATAATGATGTTAAAGGAGTTCAAACTCCACACAATGCGCTATTGTCATTTCTATAACAATAACAAAATATGATGTAAAAAAAAATTAGTTGATAATGGAAGCTTTGCTGACGTGTTGTTTTATGATACTTTCTAAAAAATGAATCTGGCAGGTCAGCTAAAGCAGATCAGCATCCCCTTGATCGACTTCTTTGAGAATTCTATAAATATGGAAGGAAAAATTACTTTACCCATAACTACAAACATAGAACCCCATCAGTCAACTATAAAACTTATTTTTTTAGTTGTTAAAGTGCCTTCAGCTTACAAAACAATTCTTGACCGACCTGTACTCAACACCCTTAAAGTTATAGTTTTCACTTATCACTTGTTAGTCCGATTCCCAACTACATATGGAGTCAAAAAAATACAAGGAGACTAGATGCTTGCTAAATAATGCTTCTTGATAGCTACAGAGATGAAGAAATCTGTGGAAGCCTTACCAACTGAAATACCAGATCAAGAAAATAAAGCTAACATAAAAAAAAAAATCAAGGAAAACCAGTCAAGAAGCTTGTCACTATTCCTTTGGGTGATGATCCAGAAAAAATAGTTCAGATCGGATCTTTGTTGGAGCCTAACTTAAGAGAGAAACAGATATCTTTTCTTCAGATAAATATTGATGTCTTTGCTTGGTCAGCTTTCGATATGTCTAAAATTTCAGCTAATGTTATTATATACAATTTAATGTTGATCCAAAATATATGTCAGTACAATAAAAGAAAAGAAACTTTGCTCCAGAAAGGTAGAAAGCAATAGATGAGAAAGTTGATAAATTATTGAAAGCTAAATTTATCAGAGAAGTACAGTACCTAAAGTAGATCACAAATATTGTTATGGTTAAAAAAGCTAATGAAAAGTAAAAAATCTATATTGATTACACTGACCTCAATAAAGCTTATCCAATAGACAGTTTTTTTCTTTCAAAGATTGATCAACTTGTTGATGCAACTTTGAGACACAAATTACTGAGTTTCATGGATGCTTTCTCTGGTTACAATCAAATCAGAATAATATTTGAGGATGAAGAAGATACAGCTTTTGTCATCGAAAGAGATTTATGTTGTTATAAAATGATGTCTTTTGGTCTTAAAAATATAGGTGCCACATACCAACGTCTAGTGTACAAGATCTTCAAGCAGCAAATTAATCATAATATGAAAGTCTATGTTAATGATATGTTGATAAAAAGTATTGAAGCAGATTGACACATTATCGATCTGAAGAAAGCCTTTGGTGAACTTTGTAAGTATCAAATAAAGCTCAATCCCAACAAATGTGCTTTCGGAGTGACTTCAGAAAAATTTTTAGATTTTCTTGTAACTCAAAGAGGAATCGAAGCCAAT
The DNA here is from genome assembly GCF_000442705.2 of Elaeis guineensis. Taxonomy (NCBI): domain Eukaryota; kingdom Viridiplantae; phylum Streptophyta; class Magnoliopsida; order Arecales; family Arecaceae; genus Elaeis; species Elaeis guineensis. The sequence goes on from NC_026002.2 coordinate 32,939,358, forward strand.
CTTGAAAAAAATTGAGCACTATTTGAAATGAGGCATCCAAGCTCCATTAAAGAAGTTCAGCAACCTACTGGGCAAATAGCTTTTCTCAATCGATTTATCTTCAGATCAACTAAAAAATATCTTCCTTTCTTTAAAATTCTCAGGCATATTAAAGACTTGGTTGGATGAATATCGAGCTACTTTTGACAACCTCAAGGAGAAAGATGGTCTTCTTGGACCATTAACTTTCAAGTCTTATCTAGTCTGTGAATCATATCTTCAAAAAAAAATGGCCAAGCTTCCCTTTGTAGGACAAGGAGAAAGGGCTATAAAGATATTAGCTCTGGTACACACTGACGTGTGTGATCCATTTAATGTACAAGCCAGGGGTGGCTATATCTACTTCATAATCTTTACTGATGATTATTCATGGTATGGGTTCATGTATCTGATGCACTGAAAGTCTAAAGCCTTTGAAAAGTTCATAGAATTCAGACATAAAGTAAAAAAATAGATCAAAAAATTCATAAAGATTCTTCGATCAGATCGAGGAGGAGAATATCTTAGTAAAAAATTTTAGATCTATCTAAAGGACAATAGCATTGTTTCATAGTGGACACTTCCAGGGATGCTTCAACTCAATGAGGTATCCGAAAGGAGGAATCAGACCCTATTAGATATGGTCCGATCTATGATGAGCTTCACAGACCTTCCTAACTTTCTTTGGGGATATGCTTTGCTTTCTGTGATTCATCTCTTGAATTAGATTCTCTCTAAATTCATTCCTACCACACTATATGAATTATGACATGGTAAAAAGCCAACTCTTGGATACCTCAAGATTTGGAGATGTCCGATCCATGTCAAGCGATAGCAGGCGGACAAGTTAGAGGCTAGGTCCTTTAGGACTCATTTTATAGGATATCTTAAAGAAATTATGGGATACTAATTCTATCTTCCTGAGGATCACAATGTGATTGTGAGCCATCATACCATCTTTTTGAAAAAAGAGTCTATCCAAGATGGAGGCACTGAGAGGAAGATTGAGCTCGAAGAGAAAGTCTCTGAAGAGCATCAAGTTCAAAGATCTGAACTCAATAATGAGCTAAAAGATGTGATACCTCCTCCACCTCATAAATCAAATAGGTTCTTCTATCTTCTTGAAAGATACTTAGGTATTCTTACAGAGGATTCAGAGGAAGTATTTCTTATGGGAGATAGGGATATTAGGAATGATCTCAAAACCTACGATGAGGTAATATTAGATATAGACTCTGAGAAATGGATGGATATGATAAAGTCAGAAATTGACTCTATGCATTCTAACCAGATTTGTTCCTCAGTAGATCTATCAGAAGATATTGTACCTATTGGGTATAAATGAATTTACAAAAAGAATATTGAGTCGGATGGTAAGGTAGAGACCTATAAGGCAAGGCTAGTCGTGAAAGGTTATAGTCAACATGAAGGCATCGACTATCATGAAATCTTTTCATCCATAGCCATGCTGAAATTCATCCGTACTCTACTTGTCATAGCAGCTTTTCATGATTATGAATCTGACAGATGGATGTGAAGATTGCCTTCCTAAATAGATATCTTGAGGAAGATATTTATATAAAGCAGCCTTTGGATTTTACATTCAGTGATAATGATCACAAGGTTTGCAAACTGTAAAGATCTATATATGGACTCAAACAAACATCTCGAAGTTAAAATACTCACTTCAATGATGTGTTCAAAATATTTGATTTCATCAAAAATGAGGAGGAGCCATGTGTGTACAAAAAGATCAGTAGGAGCACTGTCACATTCTTTGTATTGTACGTGGATAACATCCTTCTGATTGAGAATGATATTTTCATGCTGACGTTGGTCAAAATATGGTTGTCGAAAGAGTCCATCATGAAAGATCTAGGAGAAGCTTCCTACATTCTTGGTATAAAGATCTATAGAGATAGATCCAAGAGAATGATAGGACTCTCACAGTATATGTATATAGAGGAGGTACTAAAGAGGTTCAGCATGAAAAACTCTAAGAGGGATCTTTTACCTCTTAGATATAGCATTCATCTCTCCAAGAAGATGTGCCCTGACACACCTGAGGTGATCCAGCACATGAGCAAGATCCCTAATACTTCGATAATAGGGAGTCTCATATATGCCATGTTATGTACACGCCCTGATATAGCACTTGCCGTGAGTGTCACGAGTGGATATCAAGCAAATCTAGATGAAGAACACTGGATTGCGATTAAAAATATCCTTAAGTACTTGAGAAGGACTAAGGATTTGATGCTGGTCTTTGATGGAGGATCGAAGTTGAAAGTTGAGGAATACACCGATTCAGACTTTAGGACTGATGTCGATGATAGAAAGTCTACATCATGGTGTATCTTCTTGTGCAATGATGGTGTAGTTAGCTGGAAGAGTTTCAAACAGTCGATCATTGCAGATTCGATCATGAAAGATGAGTACATCGCCACCTCTGAAGCTGCTAAGGAAGCCTTTTGGTTCAAAAAGTTCATTGCAAAACTGGATGTGATGCCATCAAATGCCATTGTACTGCACTATGATAACAACGATGCCATAGCTCTCGCTAAGGAGCCTAGGTCTCATCAGAAGTTCAAGTACATAGAGCGGCGGTTTCATATCACATGCGAATACCTCGAGAAGAAGTTCGTCGAGGTGTAGAGAGTCGACTCCGTACTGAATGTGGCAGACCAACTGACTAAGCCTCTCAGCCAGCAGAAGATCGAAGCTCACCTTGAGAAGATGGGTCTTAGGAATATGGCCAATTGGCTTTAGGTCCAGTGAGAGTTTGTTATATTTGTGCTCTAGAAGTCAATTGTCGGCTGATACATTATGTAATACTTGGACCTATACTTATACTTATAATTTTTTATTATCAATTAAGGGCTTTTTCTTTTCAATCATATTTGTGTGTCCATGATTTGTTCTAGAAATTTACAAAGATGATTTTTGTATATTCTTAAATACTTAAGAATTTGAGACATATATTAATTAGTGGTTAATTTCTAAATACTTTCGATCAAAAGATCGTCACAGAGGACAGTGATCAATTTATTTGAGATCGGTGCATGGTTCACCTCTCTTGTGGGCAAATGAGTCTCAGGTCTGTGGTGTAGAGACACTGGGATGAAGGTGTAGGTGGTTGTTAGAGAACAACTTGCACGGAGCGTGACCAATATGAGAACCACATGAATGTCTACTCACTCGTCAGTGATCTTCTCGATGCTGCAGTGGTATGAGTGATCCTTTGATCTGTAGTGTCATTGGCTATTCACAGCGAGGCTACTGAATTTGACTGCACGTTCTCTTAGTCCCTAGCCATTCAGATCCTTGCTGCGTATGTGGGCTTCAGTAGGTTCAAATTCGCCGTTTGGAGTAGGATGCATCTAGATGGGATCTATCAATCTTGATAGAAAAGGAGAAGTCCTATACGAATTTTGAGACTGAGTTTAGAAAGTCTTTGGCCAAAGCAAGTGTGAATACAGAAAAAGAGTTTTCACGAGATTTACAAATGAACTCAAGTCGAACCAATCTAGCATATGACTGACGATGGGGTCTGACAAGCTCTCCATGACCTCCATTAAGTGAGGACTCACGATAGAAGAATTGAATTATATGATAACTGTACCTAAAAGTTTCTACTTTTAAAGGAAAAGTCCTATGCGATTTGTGAGACTGAGTTCAGAAAGTTTTTGGCCAAAGCAAGTGTGAATACAAAAAAAAATTTCATGAGATTCACAAACGAACTCAAGTCAAACCAATCTAGCATATGACTGACGATGAAGTCTGACGAGCTCTCCATGACCTCCATCAAGTCGGGACACACGATAGAAGAATTAAATTATATGATAACTGTACCTAAGAGTTCGTACTTTTATTCTACTGGATTGCTACTATATACTGCTAGGTGTCACTGGTAGATTGTGAGACTCATCGGACGTCATCTTGATGATCGATGGCCCTCAAAGGATAGAATTGAAAATATTCCAATCTATCACAAAGAGTTTCGATGATATTGTGATAGAGATCATAATATATCTCACTACCAGATAGAATAGAACCTATGGGGTCACACATTAAGGGATTTAATCTCAAATTTATCAATTGGACTTATGAAGTTTCAATTGGGTTAGGGCTTATTAAAATCCTATTAAGTTTATGAGAACCATGCTAGCACACGGTTAACTTAATTCTTCTCGAGATTTTGATTTGATCAAGTCCATAGCCTTGAACCTAACCTAAATTTATTTGAATTTAATTGGGCTCTTAATTGTGAACCCAAGAGGATTTGATTAAGTCAATTAGTTGGCATAATTATCGTAACATTATCTCTTCTTTATCTTCTAATTATCTCTAAGTATGCATGTAAAATAGATGGAAGAATATGTGGCGCATCTTTTTCTTTTTAAAAATTATTAGGTGCCATATCCTAGAGGGGCCCACCCCCTCTTATGTATCATGGCATGGAGGAGAGAGAGTGGGATCCACGCTCCATCTCTTTTGGCTAGAGATCCCTTTGAGGGGTGCCAAAACCACCTGACATGTATTCTATGGATACCTGTTGTACATACTTAAAAAGGCTGATCAATTACCATTTATATCTGATTTTATTTGATATAAATTAGATTTAAAAGGTAGAGGATTCTTATGAGATAAGAATCTATCTTTTTAAGTTGATAGGATTTCTGATATGTGTCAGGATAGTGTCTATATATAAAGGGTGGTCTCTAGGATTTTATAGAATAAAATTTTGATCAACAAAACTCTCCCTCTCTCCATCTCCATGCCTCCTCTCATCATTTTCTTCCTTTTCATGTCCAAAAATTGGGTCCTCTCTCATCCACATGCCTAGAAGAAGTTCTGATGACTTAGAGATCAAAGATCGAGGAGAAGAAGAAGAAGGCTGCAGATCAAGGAGTTGATCTCGCAGTTAAGATCAAAGGAGTTGATCAAAGACTTCAAAGTTAAGATTTTTTTTGACAAGAAGAATCTCATATGAGAAGAAAAAGTTTAAGATCAATCCCGGTGGATACCCATAGAGGTCAGATACGTGTGCGGCTCAATCTTCTACGAATCCGAAATCATCAATAGCGGTGAATTTCTACCTGCGCAAAGATAATGAGATCCGATGTTATAAAATTTTACTAAATTTTAGATTGATGATATGTGCTTTCTCTTAGATTTGGATAGATTTGGATCTGGTATCTAGCATGTGGGGTTAAAGGGTTTAACCTATTTTATTTTTTGCTGTCTATTTTTAAAATTTTAAAATCTACACATGCTGCCTATCCAATTTTTTAACAGTGGTATCAGAGCCACAGATCTTGAAAATACATATGATCTAATTTTTAGATTAGATCTGAAGGTTTTAATAATTGAAAATTAATTTTATGCTGATATAAGGTTGTCCTGGTATAAGGTTTACCTCCTATACTGCAAAGGTTGTCCTAGCACTAGATTGATTGATTTTAAAAAATTATTTTTGAAATAATTAAATCAAATCTTTTAGATCTAAAAATTAATATATATGATATATTTAATTTATATTTAGATCTATAATTAAAATGATTAAAAGCTCAAATCAAACTGATATAAGATTTATCCCCTATATTGTAAAAGTTGTCCTAGTTTGATGTGAATCAATTTTTGAAAAGATATTTTCAAAATATTTTGATCATTATTTTAAATCTGATTTTATACATATTTGATATATGTAAATTTAGTTTTAGATCTAAAATTAATGTATATGTGATGCATACTTGATTTAGATCTGAAACTACATATATTCGATATATGAAATTAGGTTTAGATCTGAAACAATTTCAAGATCAAAAGTCATTAATTGCATGTAATAAAATATAATCTAAAAATTATTTTTAGATCTAAAATTTTGTTGTTACATGTGGGTATGAGTTGAACAAATTAGGTCTAAGTGCACAAACTACAATTAGGGTCTAATTGATTAGATCAGGCTAGAATCTATTTTTTAATTTTGAGCAGTTGATTGAACCTAATCAATAGATGATTAGGATTAAATCAAAGGGGCTCAAAATTGACTGTGATTGTAGTTGGTCGCATCGATTCATATTTTGATGTGAGTTGATTAACTCAAGATCGAATTTGGCTCAGTGGTTCGGACCCATTTTAATAGGTTAATCTAATCGATTCTAATCGATCAATTTGGTATCTAACACAAGTATTTAAATGGTGATTATTTAATTGATTTCGTTGTCTGACCTGGTTAATTTTGATTGATGTCTAAGAAAAGCAATGAGGGGATCCCCATGCATCTTAACTTATCTGATCATTTTGGAAGATTCAGTTTCATGTTAGGTTACTTGTTGACTCGAGTTCATCCATGCCAACTAGGATGGTTAGACATATTGATATGCTGACCTGATTTAATCAATCGAATATCAGATCTGCTGATTTAGAAGAGATCTAAACTCAAATCTCCTCATTAAATATTAAGTCTAGAGATCTTTCATCATTGTAAAGATGCAGGTATCTTCCTGACGTTGATCATTCTCAGTTGGTTACAGTATTTCAGTTACATCGAGAAGGTATAATCACTCTATTGACATTTGATGTCTTGGGATACAGATGGGGTTGGGTCCAATAACTATTAGGTGAGGATCCTAATGACGGTTTTGCATTCGCTGGCGAACAATGAGTCTGACTTAACTAAGAAATATGCCAATAACTGTTAGGTGAGGCCATAGGACTCAGAGACCAAGCTCACTGCATCTTGCTTAGTGAAACAATGGACAAAGTGTTGTCCACTCATCGTTCTGGACTCATCAATAACTATTAGGTGAGGTGCGTATAAATTAATGGGACTGCAGTACCCACTTGAAATCGATCGCGTATAGATTTTTATTTCTCCACCCGAGAAGTATGAGAGATTCGATAAAATAGTAAGAGTCATTATTTATTTTTAAAGTTTTTAGAATAAATATTTTTATAAGTACAAAATCTAATCAGAAACTGTTCTCTCTGTAGATAGTCATGTCGAGTTCAAACCCCTTAGCCCGAATTCTTGATACAAATAGGTTGATCGGTATCAATTACAAAGATTGGCTCCAAAATTTGAGAATTATTTTTAATTTCAAAAAACTCACCCATGTCCTCGACTAGGAAGCGCCTGCATTACCTGCTCGCCTATCCACTGATCAACAAGCTACACTTGAGAAGTAGATAGATGAAGATAATAAGGTAAAGTGCTATATCTTAGCATCCATGTCCAATGGTCTTCAGCAGTAGCATGAAGATATGAGGACTTCCAAAGAGATGTTGGTTCACCTACAAGAGTTGTATGGTAAACAGAGTCGCACAACTAGCTTTGAGATCTTTCGGAGATTTTTCAAAGTGAAGATGCATGATGGGCAGGCTATCAATGATTATTGTTTGACAATGATCAAAGACATAGAGGAACTTTAAAAGCTCAGGATGAATATGGACAAGGAACTGTAGGTGGATTTGATCCTCCAATTTTTTTCTGATTCATATGGGTGGTTCATCATGAACTACCATATGAATAAGATTGATGCTACTTTACCAGAGTTATTGAATATGCTGGTGACTGTAGAGGACACCTTGAAAGTTCAAGGGGCATAGTTCTAGCTGTGGAGCGAGCTTCCTCCAAAAAAAAAATCTTCTTTCAAGAAGAAGAAAAAGCCCGTAAAGAAGTAGAAGAATAAGACCAAGCCCAAAAAATAGGTTCTGAAGAAGGTTGATGATAAAAAAAAATATTTTCATTGCAATATCAAAGGCCACTGAAGAAGGAACTGTCCGGCCTATCTAGTGACTGTCAAGAGTAGGAAGAAAAATAGATCTTATGAAAATACATCTGAGTTACTCATTATTGAAACTAATCTAACGATTTTCTCTTCTTCTAGTTGGATTTTTGATTCTGGTTCAAGTGCTCATTTATGCATTTCAATGCAGGGTCGTGAAGAAGTTAGGGGGCTGAGGAAAGGCAAGATCACTCTCTAAGTCGGCAATGGAGCAAGGGTTACTGCTGTGGTCGTCGGGACCTACCCTCTGCGACTACCATTAGGATTTAGTTTACTTTTGAAAGACTATTTCTATATATCTGTAGCTAGTAGAAATTTAATTTCTATCTCTGTGCTAGCACACGATAATTATAATTTTTATTTCAATAAAGATATATGTTCTATTTATTTTAAAAATAAACTTGTGGCATATATTTCTTGATTGACGGTCTTTATCATTTGCATACGGATGCAAGTGTAAACATTAACGAGCAAATAGTAAATACTATAGGGTCTAAGAGATCTAGAGATAGGATCAGCCTAAAATATCTGTGGCACTTTAGGCTAGGCTATATTGGAGAAGATAGACTCATCAAACTGGAGAAAGATGATCTTCTTGGATCATTGACTTTCGAGTCTTATCCAGTCTGTGAATAGTATCTTCAAAAAAAAAATGGTCAAGCTGCCCTTTGTGGGACAAGAAAAAAGGGCCACTGAGATATTAGCCCTGATACACACTGACATATGTGGTCCATTTGATGTATAAGCCAGAAGTGGCTATATCTACTCCATAACTTTTACTGACAATTATTTATAGTATGGGTTCATATATCTGATGCATCAAAAGTCTGAAGCTTTTGAAAAGTTCATAAAATTCAGACATGAAGTAGAAAAACATATCGAAAAATCCATAAAAGTTCTTTGATCAGATTGAGGAGGAAAATACCTTGGTAGAGAATTTTGGACCTATTTAAAGGACAATAGCATAGTCTCACAGTGGACACCTCCAGAGATGCCTCAACTCAACAGGATATCCAAAAGGAGGAATCGGACCTTATTAGATATGATCCGATTTATGATGAGCTTCACAGACCTTCCTGACTTTCTCTAGGGACATGCTTTACTTTCTGCGATTCATCTCTTGAATCAGATTTCTTCTAAATCCGTTTCTACCACACCATATGAATTATGGCATGGTAAGAAGCCAACTCTTGAATACCTCAAGATCTGGGGATGTCCGGCCCATGTCAAGTGACAGTAGATGGACAAGTTAGAGGCTAGGTCTTTTAGGACTCATTTTACAGGATATCCTAAGAAAACTATGGGATACTACTTCTATCTTCCTGAGGATCACAATGTGATTATAAGCTGCTATGCCGTCTTCTTGAAAAAGGAGTTTATCCAAGATAGAGGTAGTGGGAAGAAGATTAAGCTCGAAGAAAAAATCTTTGAAGAGCATCAAGTCCAAGGACCTGAATCCAATAATAAGCCAGTAGATGTGATACCTCCTCCACCTCGTAAATCAAGTAGGATCTCCAATCCTCCTGAAAGATATTTAGATATTCTTACAGAGGATTTAGAGGAAGCATTCTTTATGGGAGATAGGGATTATAGGAATGATCCCAAAACTTACGATGAGGCAATGTTAGATGTAGACTCTGAGAAATGAATGGATGCGATGAAGTTAGAAATTGACTCTATGCATTTCAACCAGGTTTGGTCCTTGCTAGATCGACCTGAAGGTATTGTACCTATTGGGTGTAAATAGTTTTAAAAAGGAAGATTGGGTTGGATGGTAAGGTAGAGACCTATAAGGCAAGGCTAGTCGTGAAATATTATAGTCCACGCAAAGGCATCGACTATCATAAAATTTTTTCGCCCGTAGTCATGCTGAAATCCATCCATACTCTGCTTGCCATAATAGCTTTTCATGATTATAAAATCTGATAGATGGATGTGAAGACTGTCTTCCTAAATAGATATCTTGAGAAAGATATCTATATGGAGTAACCTCTGGGTTTCACATCCAGTGATAGTGATCACAAGGTCTGCAAGCTGCAAAGGTCTATATATGGACTCAAGCAAACATCTCGAAGTTGGAACACTCACTTCAATGATGTGATCAAAATATTTGATTTCATCAAAAACGAAGAGGAGCCGTGTGTGTACAAAAAGATCTGTGGGTGCGCTGTCACATTCTTCATATTCTACGTGGATGACATCTTCCTGATTGGAAATGATATTTTTATGCTGACGTCAGTCAAAGTATGGTTGTCAAAAGAGTTCGCCATGAAAGACCTAGGAGAAGCTTCCAATATTCTTGGTACAAAGGTCTATAGAGATAGATCCAAGAGAATGATAGGACTCTCACAGCATATGTACATAGAGAAAATGCTAAAGAGGCTCAGCATGAAAAACTCTAAGAGATGTCTTTTGCCCCTTCGATATGGCATTCATCTCTCCAAGAAGATGTGTCCTGACACACCTGAGGAGATCCAGCACATGAGTAAGATCCCTTATACTTCGGCAATAGAAAGTCTCATGTATGTCACGTTATATACACGCCTTGATATAGCACTTGCCGTGAGTGTCACGAGTAGATATCAGGCGAATCCAGGTGAAGAACACTGGATTGCTATTAAAAATATCCTTAAGTACTTGAGAAAGACTAAGAATTTGATGTTGGTCTTTGATGGAGGATCGGAGCTGAAAGTTAAGGGATACACTGATTCAAACTTTATGGCTGATGTCGATGATAGAAAGTCTACATCAGGGTGTATCTCCGTGTGTAATGATGATGCGGTTAGCTGGAAGAGTTTCAAGCAGCCGATCATTACAAATTCGATCATAGAAGTCGAGTACATCACCATCTCTGAAGCTGTTAAGGAAGTCTTTTGGTTCAAAAAGTTTATTGCAGAGCTGGATATGATGCCATCAAATGCCATTGCACTGCACTGCAATAACAATGGCACCATAGCTCTCGCTAAGGAGCTCAGGTCTCATCAGAAGTTCAAATATATAGAGTGGTGGTTTCACATCATATATGAATATCTCGAGAAGAAGTTCGTCGAGGTGCAGAGAGTCGACTCTGTACTGAATATAGCAAACCCACTAACCAAGCCTCTCAGCCAGCAGAAGATCGAAGCTCACCATGAGAAGATGGGTCTTAGGTATATGGTCAATTGACTTTAGGTCAAGTGAGAGTTTGTTGGATTTATATCCTAGAAGCCAATTGTTGCCTGACACATTATGTAATTCTTGGATCTATACTTGTATTTGTAATTTTTTATTATCAATAAAAAAATTTTTCTTTTCAATCATATTTGTGTGTTCATGATTTATCCTAGAAATTAACAAAGATGATTTTTGTATATTCTTAAAGAGTTAAAAATTTGAGACATATATTAATTAGTGGTTAATTTCTAAATGCTCCCAATCAAAGGATTATCACGGAGGATAAAGATTAATCCATTTGAGATCGGTGCATGATTTGAAGAAAAAATAGATAATTCAAAGCATGTATTTTTAAAATTTTACAGTAAAATAATAAAAGATTAAATTTTTTAATTTTTTAAATATATTTTAAATTAGATCTAAACTATCATTAAAGATCTATGATATAAAAAATTTATATATAAAATCTGATATAAAATAAAAAAATTACATCGATCACATCGATGCCTTGAATCTGATCTAACTTTTAGATTATGTCGATAGAGTTCCGAACTCATCACCTTTTTATGGATTGATAATCTTCACTGCTGGTAAGTATGGTACAAAGCTCTCACTGATGTCGAGCAGTCGTACAGATCGTCCGGCCTCTACAGATCGTTCACTCGAAGCTCTAATCGGATCTTCCTTTGTGGAAGTGCTAGCTCGTGTCGAAGGCTCTGGATGACTGATCCAAGCTCGTTTCTTTAGATCTCCCGGACTCCTTTGGATCAGAAGATGAAGCTTTACGAAGAGGTGGAGGTGTGAAAGATTGGACAAGACTCACTCTTGTATTTTTCTTCTCACAAAACTTGGAGATGAAACTCTAGAACCCACAGCTCACGCCCGAGAGGAAGAATACTTCCTCTGTTTCTCATGCATGGAAGCCCAACCCACTCTCAACTTTTTACGTCCGCTCTCTTAGATTTCTCATGCCAAAAATCACTTCTAATCTCATACAAAACTAATCTCTTTTTGAGGTTGGCGTCCTATGGAAGATAAGGATAAGAATAAGATAGTTTTGATTCAAATTCAAGTATTGATTGATCTTTATCACCAATTCAAATCAAATTTGAATTAAATTTTGAATCAAATTTTATTCTTATCTTATGAACTCAAAGAGGGGCTAACCAACATCAGAATAGTATAAAAAATCTCACATAAAAATATTTTATGCATGGAGAAATGTGGTGGCGTGAAGAGGAGAGTCCAACTCAATTTGGACTCTAGATTTTCATTCAAATTCAAATCAATTTGAACTCAAATTTAAACCAACCAATTTTTAATTCAAAAAGACTCAGATGAAGATATGAAAAAGGTATTTAGGCATGAAAAAAAATTATATAAAATATTTCTCATGTGAAAAATAAGAGAGCGCAGATAAAGGAGGTGCAAGGGATTCGAATTCGAATTATTTTTCTCATCCAATTAGATTCTTAACCCAACCAAATTAGGTTAAACCCAATTGGATCATTAAATCTAATCTAATTAGGTAATAAATAGTTTTGATCAAATCTTAATCAAATCAAAAATTAATCGAGCTCAAATCCTGATCATATCAGGAATCGAACACCCTTAGCGATTTGATCATCTCATAACCTAATCGGATCAAACCAAATTGAATCTAATTCAATTAGATTTGATCCAAACCTCAATGTTCAATCAAATTAAATTAATTAGCAATCTAATTACTAATCAATCCTCCCATAATTCACCAATAATTAGCAAATTAATTTATTATAACTTTTTTATGGGATTAGTCATCAATCGAATTGACTGTTTTATCCTAGAATGATTCTTAATCGTTGATCAGCTATATGATCAGTCAGAAACTTCTTTTGAGTGTGACCCCATAGGTTTGAATCTAAACCGATAGTATAGAAATAATCTTTCTATACCAATCAAAGTGACCATCTAGCAATGATATCCGACGTCCGAATAGGTCAAAAGATTGTAAAGCATCATTCAAGAATCTATTGCCATATGGTTACCGTATAATTCATCCCTTTATCCCAAATGCTCAAGATGACCTAGGGTTTAACTGTCAATCCTGATATGGTCATCCATATTATATTTTAATTTTTAAAATCCATCACATAGATTATCTAGATCAAGATTTTACTGAATTGAAACACACTAATATATTAACTTTTACTTATTCGGAGGGGTCAATTCCATCTTAACTCATACACCGACTTTGCAAGTACTTGACTATGTCCAAAAATTTTTCATCATTGAATTAAAAATTTAAGTAGTCTAACATCAAAGCATAGTGAGTTGCTTGCAAGTCACCGTGGTGATCTCAGGTCGGAGGGACACTTATACCCATATCCTTCGCGAGCTACTCTTGACAGCAGAGTGCTCAGCAATTGGTCACATTCAGTGAGATGTACTCTTATATCTCACTTGCATGCCATGCCAGTATCTCCACACTCTTTGGTTAAGAGGACAACCAACGTATATGGCACACAATGACCTATACTTGATATAGCTATCATCCTAATAATAGTATATCATTTGGTCATAAACTTAAGGTTTAAGGACTCAACGATATATCCTCCTATATCGAATCAAATAGTCCTAAGGACTTCATCACATAACATGAGTTCAAAATGAGATGTACACAGTGATGAGAAAATTAAATAATATTTATTAATTTAATAATTTATATATAATTATAATGATAAGCACAACCATCAACAGACTGACGATTGATTTTGGGATATAATTTTCAATAACTTTCACTTGGACTAAAGCCAATCGGTACAGTATCGTATACTCATCTTTGATTTGTAGTCTTCAAACTTTTTGACGTCGAGGGCTTTAATAAATGAGTCGATCAGGTTTTTCTTTCCATCGATCTTCGAAAGCTCGACGTCACCTCGATCCACGATCTCTCAGATTATGTGGTAGCAGCGCAGAATGTGCTTGGTCTGCTGATGTGACTTCGGTTCCTTCGCTTGAGCAATGGCACCAGTACTATCGTAGTACAACAAGATGAAGACATCAAGGGAGGATGCCACTCTGAGCTGGTTGATGAACTTTCATAACCACACAGCTTCTTTCGCAGCATCGGATGTCGCGATATATTCTACCTCACAAGTAAAGCCAGCCACAGTGTGCTGCTTGAAATTTTTTCAGTAGATTGCTCTACCATTTAGGATATAAATATATCCCGACAAGCTCTTATTGTCGTCATGATCTGACTAAAAATTGGAGTCCATAAACCTCACAAGTTTTAAGTCAGATTCTTCATAGATAAGCCACTGATCCTTAGTATTTCTTAAATACTTAAGGATGGTCTTTACGACCTTCTAGTGATTCTCATCTGGATTAGACTGGTATCTGCTCACTACTCCTAATGAGTATGCCACGTTCGATCACGTACATGTCATGACGTACATAATAGATCTCGCTATCGAAGTATATAAAATTCTACTCATACGCTCTCTCTCTCTTGAGGAGTTGTTGGACAATCACTCTACGAGAGAAAAATTCTTTGGCCTATCAGAAGATAGCCTTTCTTAAAATTCTCTATACTGAACTTTTTCAGCACAGTATCAATGTATGTCGACTAGGATAATCTAAGCAATCTTTTAAATCTATCTCTATAGATCTTCATCCCAAAAATGAAGGATGCTTCTCTCAAGTCTTTCATGGAGAACTGTGATGACAACCAAACTTTTACTCCCTGCAATGCAGGAATATCATTTTCGATTAAAAGAATGTTATCGACATACAAAATAAGAAATACTACCATAAAGTTATTAATCCATTTGTATATGCAGAATTTCTCTCCATTCTTAATGAAGCCATACATTCTGATCATTTTATCAAAATACATGTTCCAACTCCGAGATGCCTGCTTAAGTCCATAGATGGACTTTTGAAGCTTTCACACCTTAAACTCATTTGTGGATATGAAATCTTCAGGTTGTATCATATACACCTCTTCTTCTAGCTCTCCATTTAGGAAGGCTATTTTTCCATCTATTTGCCAGATTTTATAGTTCAGATGTGCTGCTATTACAAGTATAATCCGAATAGACTTGAGCATTGCCACAGGAAAAAATATCTCATCATAGTCAATACCATAATGCTGATGATAATCTTTGGTAATCAGATGAACTTTATAGATCTCCACCTTTCCATCTGCACCCCTCTTCTTTTTGAAGATCTACTTACACCCTATGGGTTTTATCCCTTCAGATGGGTCAACCAATATCCATACATTGCTGATTTTCATAGACTTCATTTCAGATTTTATGGCTTCCAGTCATTTATCGGAGTTAAACCTCTGCATCGCATCCATATAGATGATCGGATCCCCATTGTTCTCATCGAGTTCAATTGGATCTCCATCCTGGATAAAGAAACCGTAGTATCTATCCGGTTGATGTGGTACTCTATCAGATCTCCTTAAAGATATTTTTATAATAGATTTCAGATTTGATCTAATCAAGTCCGACTCTATGGGTTTACTAGATTGTGTTGGTTCTTCCACCGATCGAACTTCATCAAGTTCAATCTTTGAGGCATTAATTCTTTCACCAAGAAATTTTTTTTCTAAAAAGACTATCCTATTGCTGACGAGCACCTTCTGTTCGTCAACAAGATAGAAGTAATATTTTTTTTTATCTCTTTTGGATACCCTACAAATAGATATTTGTCAGACCTAGGTCCAAGCTTGTCAATTTTTAAATATTTGACATAAGTTAGATATCTCCAAATCTTAAGGTGAGAGAGTGCTGGCTTACGCCCTGTTCACATCTTATGTGGTGTTTTACTTACAGACTTACTCAAAATTATATTTAAAATATAACAAACTAACTCGAGTGCATATCTTCAAAAAAAATCGACAGACTTGCAAAGCCCATGATAGATCGAATCATGTCTAATAGGGTTTGATTCCTCTTTTTTGATATACCATTATGCTGTGGTGTTCCAGGAGGGATTCACTGTGAGAGAATTTGATTCTCTTTTAAGTATGTCAGAAACTCACTGGAGAGGTATTCTCCTCTTTGATCAAATCGAAGAGTTTTAATGCTCTTTTCAGTTTGTTTCTCTACTTCATTACGGAATTATTTGAATATTTTAAATGATTCTGACTTATATGTCATTAAGTAGATGTGTCCATACCTCAATAGATCGTCTGTAAATATAATAAAATAATAATATCCACCTCTGATATTAGTATTCATTGGTCCACATACATCAGTATGTATCAGACCTAGAACTTCACTGGCTCGCTCATCTTTTTCGGTAAAAGATGATTTGATCATTTTTTTAAGAAAATATGACTCATAGGTTGGGAGTGATTCACAATCACTAACTTTGAAGATTTTCTCTTGTGTCAACCTATTCATTCTGTTCTTGTTAATATGACCTAACCTACAATACCACAGGTAGATATCGGAGACATCACTAATTCTAGAATATTTATTGGATATGTACATTATACTAATAGGTTGTGACAATACATAAATACTATTATTCAGCTATCCATTCATCACATTAACATCATTCATAATTATATTAAAATTATTTTTTTTATTAAAATTTTATAACCGTACATGGCTAAAAAGCCTACAGAAATAATATTCAATAAAAAAGAAAGACAAAAGTGACATTCACTTAAAATAATTACATTAGACTTGAATATAAGCTTAATAGTCCCTAACGCTAGAACTGAAACTAATCTTCCATCTCCAACATTAAGAAACCTTTTATCTTCTTCAAATCTCCTACTAACTTGTAGACTCTGTAATAAATTATAAATATTAAAAGAACTTTCGGTATCTAATACCCAGATAGTAGAATTATAAATTGAGAAATTATAAGGTGTTATCATATAGTTACCTTGTCCAGCAACAACTTGCTTCTTTCTCGACCTGTTCGGAGCCAGAGAGGTAATGTATTAAGGATAATTCTTTTTTCAGTGCCCCTGTTTCTTACAGTAGAAGCATTCCACCTAACTCTAGTCGGACTTGAATTTTTTGATCTGATTGGGCTTGGGTGCCCCAGCATTTTGCACCATTTTCTTGTTCTTCCTGTTCTTCTTTCTTTTCTTAAAGGGTCGACATCCAGAAGAAGATTTTTCCACAACATTCACCGACTCCTTTTGTAACTAGTAATCCTTCTCAAAGTTTTGTAGCAACCCCAATAAACCGTGGTAGTTAACTGCAAGCTTTGTCATTTGAAAATGAGTAAGAAAAGGGAGGTAGGACTTGGATAGAGAGTTCAGAATAGCATCTTTTCCCAACTGCTCTACAGAAGAAAGTCAAGCTTGCTTAGGTGCTTAATCATCTCGATCATGTACAATACATAATCAGTAACTGATGCTCCTTCTCTTATTCGAGCGTTGAAGATGGTACAACTAGTCTTGAGCCTCTCAACGTCATCGAGTGTGCCAAAAGACTCGTTTAATATTTGCAACATGTTCTGTGGTTGAACATTCTTGAAACGATGGCTAAATTCATCATCACCAGCATAATACAATGAACCATAGTCCAATTATTAAGCCATTTTTTATAAGTATCTCTGATCGAGCTACGTGCATTTGGAGCTAGCTCCTCGGGTGTCGAATCAGTTAATACATACAAGATCTATCCGTGCTCCAGAATAATTTTAAGCTTTCGATATCAGCTATCAAAATTTGGTCCCATCAATTTATCACTATTTAATAGTGATCGGAGCGACAAAGTGGTGGCCATAACTGTAAAAAAAATCAGAACTAAATTAATATATAAATTAATTAAGCCTAAAGGTATGGATTTTAGTCTAAAGGTTCTTTCACTATTTTATTCGAATTGATAGCCTCTACCTTCAATTCAAAGAATTACACTAATTTCTTAGTGGGTACTAAAATCCACATGGACTGCACATAGATCCGAGTGTGGTTCGACCAACTCATATGTACCCAAGGGTAGGTTCTTAACTAATTATTTAATCAAATAATTTTTAGTATTTAATTTTACCTCAGACACCTCTTCAGCAGGCATATGGCGTCTCTATTGAAAGTTCTGATTAGATCCAACAATTAATATACCAAAATTTAGTGTATCTAACAAACAAGTAACCAAGCCCGAGTGTGGCTCGACCAACTTGATCATCATCAGAAAGATAACAAAAATAATATATTATGAATGATAATTCTGACAGTCAGATGAGCACCAAACGTGTGGCACCTCTAATGATCATCTAAATCGTTGGACTCATTATCACCCAACTTAATGAGAGGTTATCATCTAGTTATCACCATAACTATTTCATTTTTAGGGACCTAATAATTTTAGAAGATTTAATTAATTGAATTGAGAGATAAGAATAGACTTGACCAGTTAATCTTAATCCTTCCACTGACTTCACCAAGTCAGATTAAAGAAGATTAGGCTAAAGCTGATCCAGCTAACCAGTCATAAATCCTCCCATTGACTTCACTGAGTCATGAAGAGGACTCAAGATAAGTCAAACTAGAGGCACCTAAATCAGTCACACTGATTTTTTAGTTAGCATGGGTCAACTCCGATCATTAAGTGACCTAATCAAGATATGATTCATCATATTGGTCAGGTAAGTGAGATCGATGGGAGGGATATGACATTAACTCGACATAGACTCAATCTATGCGAGTAGCTCTCAATTAATGACTACCGATCAAAGCTGCCATACTTTTCTTAGACACCAACTGATTTGTCATTTTTAATTTGATCAACTTATAGACTTGGATTCAACCATAGAGCTACGATCAAAGTCCATATTGGTTTAATCAAAGACATGGACTTGACCAACTACTTCTATTGAAATTGATCAAGAAAAAAAATTGATCCAATCAGAATTAACTTTTAATTAGATTTGATCAATTACTAACATGATCCATTATTAATGATTTCTAACCCTAGGTCTAACCCAGTTAAATGGACTTGACTCGAGCTAACCCATTAATCCATGAGTTATGAAATTAATGTCTTAGATCCTTGATTCTCAAATCTAGATCACTTTGGCCTCCCAAGTCCTTGATAAAGACCTAAGAATCTTTCTCATGAGGTCACTGTTAGAATAAGACTTACCAAGACTTTTTAAACCATTAATAATATCAGTAAAATGAGTAAATATTTCAGTTATTGACTCATCATGCTCCATTTTAAAAAGTTCATATTTATGCACAAGCATGTTGATTTTTGATTTCTTCACTTGATTAGTTCCTTCATAAGTTACTTCTAATTTATCCTATATTTTTTTAGCAAACATGCATGTTGAAATATGATTGAATTCATTAGCATCTAGAGTACAATACAAAATATTCATGGCTTTAGCATTTAGTTAAGCCATTTTCTTATCAACCTCATCCCATTCTTTTTTGAGTTTGGTTGATTCCACACCATCAATTAATTTAGTGGGTGTGTGTGATCCATTTACTATGATCTCTATATATCATAGTCAAGTGCTTGAATAAAAATTTTCATCCGAACTTTTCAATAGGTATAGTTTGACCCATTGAAAAGTGAAGGTCGGTTTGTGGACTGCCCCTCGGCTAGAGAAGTGCCAACTTGAGTTGTCATAGATCTTTAACTCTTTGATGGTTAAATCAAAGTAGGGCTAGAGCACCGAGCTCTGATACCACTTGTTGCCCAGCTATACAACCCAAGAGGGGGGGACGAATTGGGTTTTAAAAATTTTAAACTTAACTTACAACTATGAAGATTATTTAACAATGAGCAAGATAAGTATGGAGAGTGTAATTTATGCAAGGTGTAGAAGTTGGATGTAAGAATGCAAGAGGATAAAGAAATTTAAAAGGAGAGCAAGTAAGCACAACACAAACAAGAAGATTTACAGTGGTTTGGTGCCAACCTTGCATTTACATCCATTCTCTAAGCTCCTACTTGAGAATTTAAATCTACTAGACTGTATTCAATCCAAATACAATGTCGGAACCTCTGACTCTAGCTATCCCAAGCTAGAATACTTATTTTTCGGGTACAAGCCAATCCAATACAATCCGATTCAAGGTTCGGATCAACCTTTCCACATTTTAGATTCCTTCCAAAATAAACTAAACAACTCAAAAATAGAGTATAGGAGTTAATCACATAAAAGTACAGATGTAGCTCTTTAATGAGCAAATAATGCTTTAAATATACTTTACACAATTAGAAGAAAGCTCTTTCTAATTTTCTCAAGGTGGTTGGAGACTTGAATGAGCTCTTGAGGAGTTGGTGAACTTAAAAATAAAAGCTTCTTTTACTTCAAAAAGGGTCTTTTCTTAGGGCTGAAATGAATGCTTGAAGAACCTCTTCAAAATCTCTTTCTTATCTTTGATTTTCTCCTTTAAGTGCCTTTTATAACTTCAAATAATGGTGGAGAGTAATCTGGGCTGAAATAGAGTCATTAGAGCACATTAAATGAGCATTAAATGCAGCCAAAACGAGCAAAAAATTAGCCGTTACGAAACTTTTCCATCGCAGGGGTCGACTCATGCTCATGGGTTGACTCATAGGATCGACCTCTGTGGAAAAGAGCAGAAAATGACTGTTCTGTAATTTTGGCCTGTAGAGCAGCAGAGGTCGACTCATAGGATCGACTCATGGGATCGACTCACAGAGTGTGCCAGCCAAAAATTTTGCATGCCGTTCAGTCCTGTTAGCCATGAGTCAACTCATGGGATCGACTCAAAAATATAAACATGATTTTCTTACAAAATATACTTCCAAAAATATTAAAATTACCTCCAATAGATTACATATTTTTTATTCTTGCTCTTGAGGCTTCCGAATCAGGTCTGATAAAATTATGATTTTGCTCCTGAAATACAATAAATCTTTTTTCAAGTCAAAATCATTAGTAATCCCTTCAAATGCTTTGTAATCATCAAAATCAATTCAAGGAGCAACAGGATCCTAAACCGAAGGGCATCCCATGGTTTTGGAACTTCTTTTATAGGTTTTGTTCGTAGTTCAGATCAGCTCAACCCTCAACTCTTTAGCTTGGTTCATTACCAATCTCACCTCCAGAACCTTGCAGCAACATACACACACACACACACACATATATATATATATATGTATGTATGTATGTACATACGTATGTATGTATATATATGTATATGCATATGCATACATGTACTTACATTTTGGTCTTTTTAATTGCAAAAGGGAGAAATCAAACAGAGGGTAATCAACTATAAGCCATCTTGTTCCACGAAAATCCTATCATGTCATTAAGGTTAGTAGTTGTTATTAATAAGTTAATTTTTTTACAATATATTTGTTATGATTTAACATCTATACTATGTCTAATTACTATTGTTGGATTTTTTTTCCTCCATGATTTCTTGCTACATGGATACTTGGATAACAAAAATAATGATTGAATATATATCCTCTTTTACGTACAATTTGTCATTTTTGTATAAAAATTTTTTGAAAAAAATATATTTTTATAATGGAGTTTAGAGGTACTAGCAATTGAATGACCTAAGTTTCATGTTTGTCAATTTGGTCAATAAAGTGGTAAGATCAATAAAAATTAGAAAAATAGATAGACGGAGCTTAGCGCTGTTTGCCAATGACCGCACGTTGCCCACTAAACAAGCAGATATGGCAAAAAAATTGTTAAGCACTACTGACATGGCATCTTATTATTTTATTCAATAATTAAAGTTGGAATATAGTCAAATTTCAAGCAGCACCTCTCTTTTTTCCAATCTTTTTGTCGTCCTCATCTAGGGCTTCAAATGGAAAGAAAGGAGAATGGAGATGGAAAGAGAAAGAGAAAGGCAAAGGAGAAGCTGTTCATTCCAAGTATTAAAGAGAAATTTCACTCTTTCTCATGATTTTGATCCTTTCTAAGCCTTGAATGTAGTCATCTAGCTGTAGTTCGGCCTCTTCATCAACAAGCAATATTCCACCTTCACTCTGATAATCTACTCCATTCGAGAAGAGCACTGTTTATTTGGAAAAAATGTAACTATAATATATTTGTTGGACAATGGATATCATGGACTAATGATAATCCTGATAGGAGATTTATAGGCTGCTCTAACTATCATATAAGTATGATTTAATATAATCAAATATTATGTTTCTCAAATATTGATTATTTTTTAGTTATTGAATGGTTTCGTTGTGTACGATGGGAGTCATATTATAGATATTTCGATTGGATAGATCCTCCTATATGTGCTCGATTAGTGATGATGATCTCTGAATTATGTGATAAAATTTAGAATTTAAAAAGAAAAAATATAAATTTACGGGCTTCTGCTTATCAAACAAAGTTTACTATAGCTGAAAAAAAAGCAAATAGATTTTGTGAAGTTGAGTCAGAGTGGATTCAAAAGTTGTAAAAATTAGAGGCCTGATATAGGAATTTTAGAAAAATAGCTTTGTTTGCATTGTTTCTATCATGGGTTGTGATTTTTTGGATTGTGGGCATATTGGTATAATCTATAAAGTGAAAAAGGGGCAAGGGTGGTTGTCATTTAGATTGAGTATGTTCATAATTTTGGATTATTCAGAATGTTGATTATAATTTCATATTCTCTGAATTAGACTTTTCCTATTGTTAATGGAAGAAGCAAAAGCATTTTGATCAATTTTAGTTACATCTGTTTAATGATCGAGTTTTTAGTAAGCTACATTAATTATGATTTTCTTCATATTACAATTGGAATGTTTATTGATTACATCAATTTCATCTACAATTGTAAAATGTTCATATATTACATGTGGGTTGTGATTCTTAGCTATCATGTTTATTTGGTAAGGTAAAATCCATGACGTGGAAGGTGGGATCTTATAATATCGAGTGATTCTAATAGCCGGACCTTGTAACAAATTAATGAAAAAAATAATAAAATCAATCAGTATATTCTCTAAGATATTGGAGAAATAAACTCCCATCCCCTTTTATATTTATAAATCAAACAATGCAGAATATGTTGAAAAATAGCAAATAAAGCTACTAATACAAAATTACATTATACTAGTTGCCTATAGCTATTGATTACTTTGAATATACTTCTTTTTCAATTACAGATAAAACTGCCTACAACTATTGATAAATATATAAAATTACATTATACTATCTAATACATTATACTAGCTAATACATGATACCAACTAATACTTGTGAGCACCTACAAGCAATGTAAATTTACATGATACCAGCAAGAGCCTTGATGTAAAGTTACTTGTTATAGCAACACAGTAACTTCAATCATTTAGTAGCAAGAGCCTTTATTCCACCAAATCATAGCAGCTAATATTTCAACTTCGCATACATCCTCACTATGCTCACGTATTGATAGTCCATTTTGTCAGTTGACATCAGTATCACAGAGTTATTATATCCCTATTTTCTATTAAACTACCAGCTTCTTGTTAAGTAATGAATAGACATGGACTGACAAAACAAATAGCAATGAGATGGGAATTCATAAAGACTTGTTAAATTTTATTGAATCGGCCTGCACATTGTATCCAAGCATATAGTGCTATGAATAGCATAGCAATAATTTCAATGGCCCTAAGTAATTTGAAACACACTAGAGTTGATCAACCCTAACATTATAAACAGTCAAAACAATTTTAGTTTCCATTGGTCAATGATAACATTCACAAAGTCATAACAATAATAATTTCAATTGGCCAACTCTAACATTCACTTAGTCAAAACAAGAACCATTTATATACATACAACTCTAACAATTTCATGTTCAATATACATATAACTTTAATAAAACGACAACCATAACCCAAAACTTTAACAATTCATATTTGCTATTGTGATATTTGGCTTGATTGATTGGAAGTATTTAACTCTATCAGTGATGTCTGAGTGCTGACAATAATCCTCCTTTACTCATGTGGATTCATGGCATTGTCCCTTATGGTGCAGTACCTTAAAATATGGTCTTTGTTAGGATCTTACAAAGTCATATGTAATATGTTAGATGATTGATGAATTAGCATAACACCACATTGACCATAATCTTTCTCACTTATATTATGACATTAGGCATGCAACTTACATTCGTCTTGCACCTTTCAGCCATAAAAAAGATTTCACTTTGATCTGAAACATATATCCCATAGCCAACAGGAACTGTTGAGGCCTATATCACCCATTAAACAGTCTTTGTTAGTATGTTTTCAAGATAACTTCAGAATAAACTTAATCAATCAATTACCTTTCTTTTATACTTCCTCTTTTGTTGTTGATTTGTTATTAATTTTTGCTTTATATTGCTACTCTACCTCTGAGATTCAGTCTGAGATGACTAATGCAGAAAGTCATTTAGATAGTACATGGTATCCTTATATGAAGTGAAAATGGGCAAACATATACCTACAATGTCTCTTGAGAGCTATGATCCTGTGGACTTATATACTACCTCTTCTATTACTTGCACATGTACTACCTCTTCTATTACTTGCACCTTATCTCTTCTTCGCTTGGCTGTTGGTAGGAGTTGTAGTTTGACCTTTCATACTCTTTTGTTATGGCCAACCATATGACACTTAGAGCAGGTCACTGTTCCCCCTTCTTAGATAGCCTATATGGATTATTAGGCTTATCCGAGTCTCTTCTCTGCTGCTTTTTGAGTCTATTAGGGGGTCTTCTGAGTGATGATGGTTCTGATGGCTCGTACCTAGGCTATGCCCATAGTCTTGATCTATTGACTGACTCTATAGCATAGTCATATATCCTCCTATAAGCTTAAGTTCTAAAATAATGTGCCACATAATCTTTCACAACTTATCTATTAAACTATATCATTATTACTGTATGGGGGCATGGGATTCCACTAGACTGTCATGCCCTATAGCTATACATTTCTTTGCTTGGATCTATGATCCAACTATCAACCCCATGCCTAATTGCATAACAACTCTTTTCATTGTTAGTTAAGATATAATATTTGATATCCATCTTTATTTTTTCTATCTTTACTTGGATGTCAAGACAAATAGGTGATGCATTGTCGTCAGTGCGTAATAAGTAGTAAATTTTGAATCAGCTAGATAGCTAGAGTCGGATCTAATCCACAGGGATTATAGACTAAGTTGCATTTAAAAAATTATAAATTTTGAAACAAAATTTTATAAGAGAATTAAAGAGATGATGCAAGAAAAATAAAATCAAAAAATTAAAATCTTAATATAGATCAAGCAAAAGAAAAACCTTAGGATTGAGAATCCATCTTGAGTAAACAGACTGGTATTCTTTTCACATACAAAGATAGTTTGAGATTTAGATCTTGATATAACTTATCCTTTATGAGCACGAGTCGTATCCTAAGATCACGGCTCATCCTTTGGAGTATAAGTTATTCAAGTTAGTTCTTACGAAGAGAGTTAAGTTGGGAGACAACCTATCTCTTTTTCAAGTATGAATCATATCTTTAGATGATCACACTCATCTCCACAGAGCATGGATTGTACCAAACTTGAGAAAAATACTTAAAACAAGAGATTAAGCAAAAGATTACTCTTCAATAAAAAAAAATTGATTTATTGCATAGAAAAGAGATACAAAATAAATATGAAAAATAAGCAAAAGACTCTTTACTACAGGACTTCATCTATCTCCTAAGATTGATGACTCTAGCCGCTCATGTTGTAGATCTTGCTTGCTAAAATTTTTTGCATGCTTGCACTTGAAGAAGATTCCTTGGCCATCATTTGCTAGAGGATGAGTTGGAGAAGGAGGCTTAGATTGGAGGAAGTAAGAGGGCTTGATGATGGTGCAGGAAGCTAGGTGGAAGGGGAGGCTTGATGAGAGGAAGAGGCTAAGATGTAAGGCTTTGCTTGATGCCTCTAGGATAAGGAAAGGGAGTGTTATTTATAGAGTAGGAAGTGGGGCTCTAGGGTTTGGAGGCTAGGCGTGAGAAGGATTTATGGCCTAAATATGGGGCAAGGAATTTGTGTGAAAAAAATAGCATGAAAGACTTGAGAATTTTATGGTAAGAAGTTGGCTTGGAGGAAGCTGGTTGTGTGAGGACTCTTTATTTGGTTAGTGTGAAATAAGAGATGCATGGGATATTAGAAAAGAAGGGGATTTAGGACTTCTTTTGGCATGGAAAATCATGAGTTGGTGTGGAGGATTCCTTAAGATATGGAAGAATTGAAAGCACTAATATGAAAAGAAAGAAGTGGGATGAAAGAAGGATTCTTGGAGGCATGATTTCTTAGATGCGTGGAGTAGATAGACGAGTGAGGGGAGTTTGAATGAAAGATGGATGTTGGTGATATGGCATTAGGGTGTTGGCATGAAATTTGAATTGGGATGGGGCATTAGATTAGGAAGGAGGGGGAGCAAGAGTTGGGTTTTTGCATGAGAGAAGATGAGGGCATGGACTTCTTTTGGAAATAAGTGATGCAAAAAAATTAGAAGAGGTGTTTGATTAAGAGGAGTCTTGGGGGCATGAAGATAAGGTAGATAAGAGAGGACGCATGAAGAAGATGGAAACTTTGGTGTTTTATGGTAAGAAATTGGCGTGAATTAAAATAGGAAGGAATGGGGTGTGCATGAGAAATCTTGGTGAGAAGACTTGGCATGGAGGAATTTGGGTAAGAGAAGACGACGCATGAGAGATCTTTGGAATACTTTAGGGTGCTTCTTTCATTCCTTCTTTTTCTCCATACTAAAAAATTTTGAAGTAGACTTTGTGGCAATGTGAAGAGCTAGGGCGGCATCCTTTCTTTCTTTTTATTTCCTTAAGTAAAAAAAAATTCCATGCCAAAAAAAGAGAGGTCGGGGCGGCACAGGATGGTTGGATATGGCACCTCCTTCAATTAGGGCTTCTTTTGGTTGTAGCTCCTTGAATGTTAGCCCTTAGATTAAAAAGATTTGCTTCCGAGCCATTGATCATGACTAATCCTTCAAATGGCTAAACTTAATTCCTTTAATGTTTGATTCCTGCTTTGAGTTTGAGCCAATTTAAGCCTGGATTAGCTTGTATGAACCCAATCTTCAAATTAGCTGCAAAAAAGACTAAGAAGCATCAAATTCTTAATAATAATAATCAATTAATAATAAATCAGGTACTTCTAGCATCCTAATTCATGTATTTATCACATCTCCTAGCTTAAGTTTTACTCATCCTCGAGTAAAAGATAAAATTAGAAGTATCTATCCACCCGTTTAGATATAAAAGTTTATTCAGACAATTTGAAAATTAACTGATACCTGATCAGAGAATTAACAAAATACGTCATCAGATTATTAATTCAATTTCAAGTAATAGTTAATTTGAGAATATAAAATTTTAAAACTTTTTTTTACCAACTCCCCACTTTATTCTTTAAATCCTCTAACTTTAATCTGGGCTGGAGTTTGAGTCATAGCTTCTTTTTTTTTGACAACCAGTACAATGTCTTAACTATTTAAGCTTTCTAATTAATTTTTATAGAGAGTGTTAGGCCAATGACTCCTAAACCAGTTGACTTTAGGGTATTAAGTATAGAACATCCCTCGGACTTACTAATTCAAGTCAAACAGGCTACGAGTCAAGACTAACTATATGACAGAGTTTCTTCACATCTTTATTTTTTGATGTATGACTCACCGCTTGCTTAGGCGAAAAAGTCTGATTACTCGATGAGATAATGTTAAAAATTTATCTTTATTTAATTATATTTTTTACGTATATTGATATTTTTCACTCATATCCATATAGAGTAGATTCTTTATTAATATAAGTTGGAAGAAGATTTTAGAATCACTCAGAAATTTATTCTATTCTAGACTTAACCATTTATTGAGTTTCTTTAATAATTGAATCTTTGATATTTTAAAAATTCTCTAGACCATTAATCAATCATTGATTAAATTTCTTGATTAACTTCAATCGAGATGAAATCAGGTATATAAGACTAATTGTTACCATACTTGAGGACTTAATTAATTTATTTATCCTCCCTCTAATTTAATCAATATTATCCTTAATGGAGGAGAGAAAATAATAGATTAGAGGGGTAGATAAAAGAAGAAGTTCACCTGAGCTTGGTTTATTCTTGGCTTTGCCCGAGCCTTAAAGATAGCAGGTGTGGTTCTCCCCCCAACTTGACTTTGATAATCCTTTCTGGAGTTGGGTTCCTAAATAAATTGAAAATAAATAAAAATAAAATTCAAAAATTTGGATTGCCTCCCAAGAGCGCTAAGTTTAAAGTCTTCAGCTAGACTTTTATTAAGATTACTCCTAAAAAATTGGATTGCCTCCCAACAAGTGCTAAGTTTAATATCTTCAGCCAAACTAAACTTGATACAGGGTCAACCAATACCAGACTTGAGGTGTTTAAGGAAAGCTTTAAGATCTAACTTGGGTGCTTCCTTAGTCGATGGTTGGTATAATGGTTTGCCTATTGTCATAAGTGGTTGGACTGGTAGTTTTCATCTTGGTTGAGTCTTATGTTCAATAGATACTTCATTGACGCTTTCTAATTTTTGGTCGAATTCTTCATAACTAATATCAATAGGCTCATACATAGTGTCTTGGATTAGGTTCACATTAAAGGAGTGTTCGAATTCATTTCCCAAGTTAAAGATATTCAAATCAATGGTCATGTTCTCAAAGGAAATCTTCATGAGTCCATTGCGACAATTAATCAAAGCGTTGGCAGTTGCTAAGAATGGTCTCTCTAGAATAACTGAAATGTGACCCTTAGGATTTGATATTGATTCAGTTTTCAAGATTATAAAATCTATCGAGTATATGAGTTCACCTATTTTGATCAATACATCTTCCATTATCCCCTTTGGAACCTTGACAAATTGGTCTGCTAACAGAAGCATGATTCCTGTTGGCTGGAGTTCTCTCAACCCTAGTTGTTTATATATGGAATAAGGCAAAATGTTTGCACTAGCCCTTAAGTCCAATAATGTCTTCTCAATTATGATCTCTCCTATGACACATGAGATTATGGGAGACCCTGGATCTTTATATTTGATAAACGTGTGGTTTAACAGGTATGAGCTCACACCGACAGTCAATAAAGCTCTTTTGGACATATTAGTGGTTTTTTTCTTCGTGCATAGATCTTTGAGGAAGTTCCCATAGGTTGGGATTTGCTGGATCACATCTAGCAGAGGAATATTCACCTTAACCTATTTGAAAACTTCTAAGATTTTGTCCAATTGGATTATATATCGGTTAGACCTCAGTCTATTACGAAAAGGAGCTACAGGTCTAGTGGTCGGTTCAGCTACTCGTTCGGATCTTGACTCTACAAGTGGGTTAAATGACTCATCCGATTTGGATGGCTTGGTATCCTTAGCCTGGCTCTGAGTGACGAGTGGTTCAACAAATAGTTCAGAAGATGGGTCTTCCTAATTTTCAATTGTACCTATTTTGTTATTTATCTCTTTCCCAGATCTTAATGCATGAATTTCATTAACCTGGTTAACCTGATTTCCTAACTGAGGTCTTGAGTTATTCTGGGCTCTGGGGTTAGGCTCAGGTTGGCTTGATAATTTATCCTTCTCTTTCTTACTGACGGTAGTAGCTAACTGACCTAATTGCATTTCTAAACAGACTATTGCTTGTGTATTTGCTGTTAGCAATTAGTCAGTGGTTTGCATAAAATTATTAAGAGTAGTTGCACTATCAAAAGTTGATTTTACCTAGACCGCTAACTATTTTTCCAATGTACTAAGCCTTTGGTCATTGCTGAAGCCTAGTGGATTATTCAGTGATTGAGTGGGCCTTGGGTGGGATTGATTAAGGGCAAGTTGACAAGAGTTTGACCCTTGTAACCTAAAAATATTTGGATGGTTCCTCCATCCTGGATTGCATGTTGGTGCGTAAGGATCATTCATCATTCTCTGGTATGCTGCATTGACTTGTTCAAACCCATTTTCAGTTGGGCTCATTAGTAAGGGGCACTCCTCCAAGACATGATCAGATACACTTCATCCATTGCATATGGGTACAAAAACTTGGTTTGCTTGGGGTTATCCTCGAAGCTCGAGGGCTTCAATTCTCCAGGTCAAGGTCACAATTCTAGCCTCTGCAGCTAAGGATGTTAAGACTTGGTGCATACCACCTCTTATCGGTGTAGGTTCCCTAGTTGCTTCTGTTGAAAATTGTATCTCAAAGTCAATCATCGGCCTATTAATAATTGTGCTCACAATCGTTATTGTATATAAATTTTTATTAATAAAAATTATTTGATTTTTTCATCACATTTTATCCATCTTATTTGAACTCCTGTGTTGTGATAAAGTCTTTAGGACTATATTTAATCGATAAAGGAGGATTTATCATTTAGTCCTTAAAATATGTTCGCGATCGAATGATATGCTATTAATAGGATGATAGATTTATCAAGTATAGGTCGTTGTATGCCATATGGGTTGGTTGTCCTCTTAATCAAGGAATATGAAGATACTGGTATAGCATGCAGGTGGAATATAGGTGTACATTTATACCGAACGTGACCATTTGTCGAGCACTATGCTGTCAAAAGTAGCTCATGAAGGGTATAGGTATAAGTATCCCTCCGATCTGAGATCACCATGATGACTTGCAAGCAACTCACTGTACTTTAGTGCTGGATCATCTAAATTTTTAATTCAGTGATATAAAATTATTAAGTACAGTCAAGTACTTATCAAGTCGGTGCATGAGTCAAGATGGAATTGATCTCTCTGAATAAGTAAAAAATATGCATCAGTATATTTTAATTTAGCAAAATCTTGATCAGGATAATCTATGTGATGGATTTGAAAAGTTGAAATACAATATGGTTGACTATATTAGGGTTGATAGTCAAACTCTAGGTTATCTTGAGTATTAGGGTCAAAGAGATGAATCATACGGTAACCATATGCTAGTAGGTTCTAAAATATTGCTTTACAATCTTTCGACCTATCTAGACGTCGGGTCCTATTGCTAGATGGTTACATCAATTAGTATAGAAAGTTATTCCTATGCTGTTGGCTTAGGTTCGAACCTATAGGGTCACACATATTAGAAGATATGGTCTGATTTGATAGCTAAAGAGTCCAATTAGATTGTGACTCTAGTGAAGAGTCCCACTGAGACTGAGACTCTGGATGAGAGTCTCACTGGACTAGGATTCTACTATTAATAAAAAATTAATTAATAATTAGATTTCTAATTGACTCAATTTGATTGAGCAAAGAGCTTTCGATCAAGTCTAATTGAATTAGACTCAGTTTGACTTAGATTGGGTTTGATTTGATCCAACCTGATTGCAAGAGAAATTTGATCCTGATTTGATCAGGACTTGGGCTCAGCTAATTCTTAATTAGGTTAAAAATTTATTGAAATGATTAGGCTCCTAATTAGATTGGATCCATTCCTATCAATGGGTTCAAATCAGATTTGATTTGGTTTAGAATTAAATTAAAAATGAAGAGTCCAAGCCAATAAGGACTCTATCTCTTCTCCTTGCGCCACCTTAGATCCACCTCTTCTTCTTAATGCCAAATTGGTTTTTGCATAAGATTTTTGGTGTGAAGAGAGAGGGCCCAGTAAGGGTGGGTGGCAAAGTATGATTAGTCATGATCTTATCTCCTACCTAATTTGAATGCAATCCGAATTAGAGATAAGGAGATAAGAAGGAAGAAGATTTTTTATGTTTGGAAACAAGGGTGGCGCCAATTGATTTTTTTTCCTCATTTTCTTTGAAATATTTTGAGGCATGAGAAAGATCAGATCTCTTTCTCATGCCATCATCAAATTTTTGAAAATTTGGGATGCCAAAAATTATTTTAGGCATGGAGTCTTTGGCGCCCTCCCTTTTGACCAAAACCCTAATCCCTTGTTATAAAAGGGAGGCTCCAATAGTTGATGCCTCATCTGGTTTCCAGTTCAAGTTTTTGTTTCTTCTCCATAGCCTCTATCATTCCTCTCTTCCTCCTCTAATTCTTTATCTCCTTTGGAGCATCCCAGAGATCTAAAGAAAAAGAGGGAGTTCAGCTTTTGAAGATCTTTACAAGCTAGCACTTCCAAAGAGCCTGACCTGCACCGATCTTCATATGGATGATCTGTAAAGATCGGACATCTTCGTGTGGCTGCAAGCAACCTAAAGAAACTTTCTCCTACATAAGAAACTTGTGGAGATCAGCAACCCATAATCTGGTAATGAGTTTTCAACTTGTTAGACTAGTTTTGATAGATCAACGATTAGATCTAGTCAGCAGCATTGATTAGATCGATGCAGATTTTTATTTTCAGATCTTAAATTCATGTTAAATTATATTATAGTTCTTAGTATGGTAGTCTAAATTAGATCTTATGCATATAAAATAGATTAAAATATTTAATCTAAATAATCCACCATGAAAAATTTTAAAATTATATGCTTGAAACTGTCTTATTTTTTCTTCAATTAGTATCAGAGCCTTGTTTCTTATGATATGATTTTATATGCTTTTAGATCTGATTATATATCATTAGATCTGATTATTTATTATTTAAATTAGATTTAAATATATTTTAATTTTATATCTGATATTTGATCAGTCCTGTACATGTTAGATTAGATGATCTGAGTAGTAAAGTACTCGGATGGGATAATCACTAGGCCATCCGATCATAGGAGCAAGTAGAGTTATATGACTCTCTCCTCCCATTCAATGGGGTACTCTTATAGGGTGTAGGGGTGCCATTGTGAGGTCCTGTGAAGAAAAAAGTAAAAAGAAAAACTTACTTTCTTGCAAAATCTTAGATCTTGAAATCCTAAGATTTGTTGTATATGATATAAATTGCAAAGAAAATAGTTACATCTAATCTTAATAATCAAAATTATTTTGATTTAAAATTATTAAAATTTAGATGTGATCTAAAAGATTAATTTTATGATTGAATATAAAAAGTTTTAATGAGAAATAGTTTCAAAACCTAAACCATGTTGATGCTAAATTTAATTAAGAATTAAGTGTTGAATTGATTAGATCTAGAATTATGATTTAAGATCTAATGACATTGCATAAAATATGGGGCATGGGTTAGTTCAAATCAGATCCTCTTTATTGGGTTAGACCTAAGGTTAGAATCAAAGAGCTAATTGACTATATAGAGAAATTGATTAAGTCTAACCAAATATTGAATTAGATTAAATCAGAATTTCTCTAATACAATAGTTATAGATGGTCAAGTCCATATCTTTGATTAGACCAAATGAACCTTGATTATGGCTCAGTGGTTGAATCTGAATCATTAGGTTGGTCAAATCAAAACTAATTAATCAATTGATGTCTAAGATAAGTTTGGCATTTCGATCAATAATTTTTAATTGAGAGTGGCTTATCTAACCATTTCGATAGTGTCTAAGGCAAGCTTAGCAGATCCTCCCATCGATCTCACTTATCTGACCAATTTGATTGATTATATCTTGATTAGATCACTAAGTGATTCGAGTTGACCCATGTCATTAAGATTGATCAATGTGACTGATTTAGGTACTAGTTCGACCAGCATAACCTTAATCCAATTCAATGACTTGATGAAGTCAGTGAGAAGATTGTGGTTTACTGATCGATCTCTTCTTTTCTCTTCTCTTAATTTATAAATTAAAATTTTTAAATTATTAGATCCCTAAAATGAGATAGTTATGATAATAACTAAACCATAGCCTCCCATTAAGTTGGGTGATAATAGGTCCATTAGTATGATGATCATTGGAGACCCAAAGATCTGGTGCTTATCTGCTATTGAAATTATCATTCATAATATGATGACTTAGTCAAGTCTCTCTAGCAAGTGGTTAAGTTCGCCGGCCAAAATCGAGCATGATCATTTGATAGTTAGATTTTTAAGTATGATTATGTTAACAGTTGGACCTAATCAGGACTTGCAGAGAAGATCAAAGTCAACTGAAAAATTATCTGAGGCTCAATCAAATATTAAAAATTATTTGATGAAATAATTGGTTAATGAACCTACCCATAAATGTACATGCGTGAGCCGACCAAAGTCGGGCTCATGTGCAGTCTGTGTGGATTCTAGTATCTGTTAAGAATTAAGATAATTCCTCGAATTGAAGGTAAAGGCTGTCAATTCGTATAAAATAATGAAAAAATCTTTAGACTAAAGTTCATATCTTTAAAATTAATTAATTCATATATTAATTAGATTTTAATTTTTTTTTTGTGCAAATATGACCTCAAACTCGCAGCAATCATTATTGGATAGTAAGAAATTGATGGGATCCAATTTTGATAACTGGTATTAAAAATTTAAAATTATCCTAGAGCACGAGCAGATTTTATATGTCATTACAGATCTGGCACCTGAGGAGCCTACTCCCAATGCCGTGGTGTGGTTCGAGACACTTATTTGAAGTAACTCAATGACCATACTATGGTTCGTTGTATAATGTAGGCTTCCATGAATGACGAGTTCGGCTGAAAGTTTGAAGAGACTCAGTCAGAAGACATGCTCAAGGTATTGAGAGAGTCTTTTGGTACTCTCGATAATATTGAGTGGTACAAGATTAGTTGCATCATTTTCAATGCTCAGATGAGGGAGGGAGTATCGATCACTGATCATATATTGTATATGATCGAATAGATCGAGCGTCTGAGCAAGCTCGACTTTTTCTTGCATGAATAACTTGGAAAGAATGTGATCTTAAACTCTCTGCCCAAATCCTACCTGTCTTTTCTCAGTCATTTTAGAATGACAAAATCTGTAGTCAACTACCACAGTCTGTTGGGGTTGCTACAGACTTTTAAGAAGGATTATCAGCTCTACAAAGAAATGGTGAACGTAGTGAGAGGATCTTCTTCGAATGGACGTCATCCCTTTAAGAAAGGGAAGAAAAAAAAAATAAGAAGGTGCAAATTACTGAGAGTCAGACCCAGAAGCCTAAGTCTAAGATCGACCAAAGTCAGACAGAGTACTTCTATTATAAGAAACAGGATCATTAGAAAAGAAACTATCCTTAATACATAACTTTTCTTGACCTAAACAGGCCAAAGAAGAAGAAGCAATCGATTACTAGACAAGATAATTATATGATAACATCTTGTAACTTCTCAGTTTTTGATACAATGACCTGGATATTGAATACTAGTAGCCCTATTAATATTTGTAATTCATTGCAAGATCTTCATATCAGTAGGAGATTTGGAGACGGTGAGAAATTTCTGAACATTGGAGATGGAAGATCAGTTTCAGTTCTAGCTTTAGAAGTTATCAAGCTTGTATTCAATTCTCATTTTATTATTCTAAATAATTATCA
The DNA here is from genome assembly GCF_000442705.2 of Elaeis guineensis. NCBI lineage: Eukaryota > Viridiplantae > Streptophyta > Magnoliopsida > Arecales > Arecaceae > Elaeis > Elaeis guineensis. The sequence continues at coordinate 32,974,573 of NC_026002.2, forward strand.
TTATTGTCTTAGTTTTCTTTTGAATGTCAATTCTGTAGGCCTTTTAGCCAAAGCAAATTATGAAAATTCAATAAAGAAAAACTTTTATGATATCATTTTGAATGGTGTTACAATAATATGTGGATAGTTGAATAATGGTATTTATATTGTATCACAGCCAAATGTATTGTACACATCTAATAGCTGTCCTAGAATAGTTGATGTCATAGATGCCTATCTTTGGCATTATTGGCTAGGTCATACAATAAGAACAGGATGAACAGGTTAGCTCAAGAAAAAATTCTTAATGACAATGATTATGAATCATTGCCAACCTATGAGTTTTGTCTACTTGAAAAGATGACTAAGTCACCTTTTACTGAAAAAAATGAATGAGCCAGTGATATTCTGGATCTTGTACATATTGATGTATGTGGATCCATAAGTACTTGTGACAAAGGGTACTACTATTTCATTTTGTTCACAGATGACCTATCTATGTATGGGTATGTCTACTTGATGAAACACAAATCTGAATCATTTGAAATATTCAAACGATTCCATAATGAGGTAGAAAAATAAACTGAAAAGAATATTAAAATTCTTCGATCAGATCGAAGAGGTGAATATCTTTCTGATGAATTTCTGACATACTTTAAGGAGAATGGGATTCTCTCTCAATGGATACCTCTTGGAATGTCACAACATAATGGTATGTCGGAAAAGAGAAATCGAACTCTATTGGACATAGTTCGATCCATGATGGGCTTTTCTAGTCTGTCGATATTTTTTTGGGGATATGCACTCGAATCGACTTGTTATGTGCTTAATAGAGTTTCTAGTAAATCTATAAGTAAAATACCATATGAGATATGGATGGAACGTAAGCTAGATCTCTCTCACCTTAGGATTTGGGGATGTCTGGCTTATGTCAAATATTTGAAAACAGACAAATTTGGAGTCAGGTCTGATAAATATATTTTTATAAGATATTCTAAAGAAACTAAAGGATATTATTTCTATCTTGCTGATGAACAAAAAGTGTTTGTCAGCCTTAGGACGGTCATTTTAGAAAAAAATTCTTTGAGGAAGGGATTATGCCTCTAAAGCTGAACTTGAGAAAGTTTAACAGGTAAAACTGACACAGTCTAGTGAATCCACAGAATCAGATTTGATGATGTCAAATTCGAAACCTATGATAACACTTTGTAACTTCTCAGTTTTTGATACAATGACCTGGATATTGAATACTGGTAGCCCTATTAATATTTGTAATTCATTGCAAGATCTTCATATCAGTAGGAGATTTGGAGACGGTAAAAAATTTCTGAACATTGGAGATAGAAGATCAGTTTCAGTTCTAGCTTTAGGAGTTATCAAGCTTGTATTCAATTTTTATTTTATTATTCTAAATAATTATCATTATTGTCTTAGTTTTCTTTTGAATGTCAATTCTGTAGGCCTTTTAGCCAAAGCAAATTATGAAATTTCAATAAAGAAAAACTTTTATGATATCATTTTGAATGGTGTTACTATAATATGTGGACAGTTGAATAATGGTATTTATATTGTATCACAGCCAAATGTATTGTACACGTCTAATAGCTGTCCTAGAATAGTTGATGTCACAGATGCCTATCTTTGGCATTATTGACTAGGTCATACAATAAGAACAGGATGAACAGGTTAGCTCAAGAAAAAATTCTTGATGACAATGATTATGAATCATTGTCAACCTTTGAGTTTTGTCTACTTGAAAAGATGACCAAGTCACCTTTTACTGAAAAAAGTGAATGAGCCAGTGATATTCTGGATCTTGTACATATTGATGTATGTGGATCCATAAGTACTTGTGACAAAGGATACTACTATTTCATTTTGTTCACAGATGACCTATCTATGTATGGGTATGTCTACTTGATGAAACACAAGTCTGAATCATTTGAAATATTCAAACGATTCCATAATGAGGTAGAAAAATAAACTGAAAAGAATATTAAAATTCTTCGATCAGATCGAAGAGGTGAATATCTTTCTGGTGAATTTCTGACATACTTCAAGGAGAATGGGATTCTCTCTCAATGGATACCTCTTGGAATGTCACAATATAATGGTGTATCGAAAAAGAGAAATCGAACTCTATTGGACATGGTTTGATCCATAATGAGCTTTTCTAGTCTGTCGATATCTTTTTGAGGATATGCACTCGAATCGACTTGTTATGTGCTTAATAGAGTTTCTAGTAAATCTATAAGTAAAATACCATATGAGATATGGATGGAACGTAAGCCAGATCTCTCTCACCTTAGGATTTGGGGATGTCTGGCTTATGTCAAATATTTGAAAATAGACAAATTTGGAGTCAGGTCTGATAAATATATTTTTATAAGATATTCCAAAGAAACTAAAGGGTATTATTTCTATCTTGCTGATGAACAAAAAGTGTTTGTCAGCCTTAGGACGGTCATTTTAGAAAAAAATTCTTTGAGGAAGGGATTATGCCTCTAAAGCTGAACTTGAGAAAGTTTAACAGGTAGAACTGACACAGTCTAGTGAATCCACAGAATCAGATTTGATGATGTCAAATTCGAAACCTATTATAGGAGTATCATTAAGGAGATCCGATAGAGTATCGCATCAACTGGACAGATACTATGATTTTTTGATCTAGGATGAGGATCCTGTTGAACTCGATGAGAATAATGAGGATCTGATCACCTATATAAATGCAATGCAAAGGTTTGACTCTAATAAATGGCTTGAAATTATGAAATCTGAAATAAAATTCATGAAGGTCAATGATGTATGGACATTAGTTGACCCAACTGAAGGGATTAAACCCATAAGATGTAAGTGGGTCTTCAAAAGGAAGAGGGGCGTAGATGAAAAGGTAAAGATTTATAAAGTTCGTTTGGTTGCCAAGGATTATTGTCAGCATTATGGTATTGACTATGACGAGATATTTTCTCCTGTGATAATACTCAAATCTATTCGGATTATGCTTGCAATAGCGGCACACATGGACTATAAAATCTAGCAAATGGATGTGAAAACAGCTTTTCTAAATAGAAAGCTAAAAAAAAAGTTGTATATAATACAGTCTTAAGGTTTTATATCCACAAATGAGACCAAAGTATGCAAGCTTCAAAGATCCATCTATGGATTGAAGCAGGCATCTAAGAGTTGGAACATGTATTTTGATAAGGTTATCAAAACGTATGGCTTCATTAGGAACAGAGAAAAACTCTGTATTTACAAATGGGTAAATAACTCTGTAGTTGTATTTTTTGGACTGTATGTGGATGATATTTTCTTAATCGAAAATGGCATCTCTGCATTATAAGGAATAAAAATCTGGTTATCATCTCAGTTCTCTATGAAGGACTTGGGAGAAGCATTCTACATCCTTGGGATGAAGATCTATAGAGATAGATCAAAAAGATTTCTTGAATTGTCTCAGTCCACGTATATATATACCATGCTGAAGCAGTTCAGCATGAAAAATTTTAAGAAAAATCATCTCCCGATAGGCCATAAAATTTTTCTCTCGAAGAGGGATTGTTCGATAACTTCTCAAGAGAGAGAGCATATGAGTAGAGTTTCATATGCTTCGACAGTGGATTCTATAATGTACGCCATAATATGTATAAGATCAGATGTGGCATACTCACTAGGGGTAGTGAGTAGATACTAGTTTGATCCAGGAGAAAATCACTGAAAGGTCGTAAAGATCATCCTTAAGTATTTGAGAAATACTAAGACTAGTGGCTTGTTTATGGTGAAACTGATTTAAAACTAGTGGGGTTCACTGACTCTAGCTTTTATTCAGATCATGACGATAGTAAGAGTATGTCAGGATATATTTTTATCCTGAACGATGAAGCAATCTACTAAAAAAATTCTAAGTAGCATACCATGGCTGACTCTATTTGTGAGGCGAAGTATATCACGGCATCCGATGCTGCAAAAGCTGTATGGTTGTGAAAGTTCATCAACGAGCTTAAAGTGGCATCTTCCGTCGATGGCTCTATCCTGTTATACTGCAACAGTACTAGAGTCATTGCTCAAGATAAGGAGCCGAAGTCCCATCAGTGCACCAAGCATATTCTATGCCTCTACCATCTTATCCGAAAGATCGTGGATTGAGGTGACATCGACCTTTAGAAGATCGATGAAAAGAAAAATCTAGCCGACCCATTTACTAAAGTTTTTGAAATCAAGGAGTTTGATGATCACAAGTCAAAGATGGGTATACAATACTGTACCGATTGGCTTTAGTTTAAGTGAAAGTTATTAAAAATTATATCCCAAAGCCAATCGTTAGCTTGTTGATGATTGTGCTCACAATTATAATTGCATATAAATTTTTATTAATAAAAATTATTTGATTTTTTTATCATATTTTATCCATCTTATTTGAACTCCTGTGTTATGATGAAGTCCTTAGGACTATCTTTAATCAACAAGAAAGATTTATCATTTAGTTTTTAAAACATGCTCACGACCGAATGATATACTATTAATAGGACAATAGCAATATCCAGTATAGGTCATTGTGTGCTATATGGATTGATTGTCCTCTTAATCAAGGAGTATGGAGACACTGATATGGCATGCAGGTAGAATGTAAATGTACATTCGTATCGAACATGATCATTTATCTAGTACTCTACTGTCAAAAATAGCTCGTGAAGGATATGGGTATAAGCGTCCCTCCGATCTGAAATCACCACGGTGACTTGTAAGTAACTCACTATACTTTAATATCGAACCATCTGAATTTCTAATTCAGTGATGGAAGATTACTGAGTGCAGTCAAATACTTATCAAGTCAGTGCGTGAGTCAAAATAGAATTGATCCCTCTGAATAAGTAAGAGATATACATCAGTGTATTTCAATTTTATAAAACCTTAACCAAAGTGATCCATGTGATAGATTTGAAAGAATGAAATATAATGTGGTTGACTATATTAAGGTTGACAGTCAAATCCTAAGTCACCTTGAGCATTAAGGTCAAAGAGATGAATTATACGAAAATCATACGCCAGTGGTTCTAGAATATTGCTTTGCAATCTTTCGGTCTATTCGGACGTCGAGTCCCATTGCTAGATGATTACATCGATTAATATAGAAAGTTATTCCTATGTTGCTGGTTTAGGTTCGAACCTATGGGGTCACACCCATTAGAAGATACAGTTTGATCTGGTGGCTAAAAAATCTAATTGGATTGTGACTCTGGTGAAGAGTCCCACTGGGACTAAGATCTGGAGGAGAGTCCCACTAGACTGAGACTTTACTATTAATGAAGCATTAATTAATAATTAGATTGCTAATTGACTCGATTTGATTAAGCAAAAAACTTTGGATCAAGTCTAATTGAATTGGATTCAGTTTGACTTAGATTGGATTTGATTTAATCAAGCCTGATTGCAAGAAAAATTTGATCCGAACTTGGGCTCAACTAATTCTTAATTAGGTTAGAAATTTATTGAGATGATTGGGCTCCTAATTAGATTGGGTTCATTTCTATCATTGGGTTCAAACCAGATTTGATTTGATTTAGAATTAAATTAAAAATGAAGAGTCCAAGCCAACAGGGACACTATCTCTTCTCCTTGAGCCACCTTGGATCCACCTCTTCTTCTCAATGCCGAATTGGTTTTGGCATGAGATTTTTGGCATAAAGAGAAAGGGCCCAATAAGGGTTGGCGGGAAAGCATGATGAGTCATGATCTTATCTCCTGCCTAATTTGAAGGCGATCTGAATTAGAAATAAGGAGATAAGAAGGAAAGAGATTTTTCATGTTTGGAAATAAGGGTGGCGCCAATTGATTTTTTTCTCATTTTCTTTGAAGTATTTTTGGGCATGAGAAAGATCAAATCTCCTTTGGAAATTTGGGATGCCAAAAATTATTTTAGGCATGGAGTCTTTGGCACCCTCCTTTTTGACCAAAACCCTAATCCCTTGTTATAAAAGGGAGGCTCCAATATTTGATGCCTTATATGGTTTCCAGTTCAAGTTTTTGTTTCTTCTCCATAGCCTCTCTTGTTCCTCTCTTCATCCTCTAATTTTTCATCTCCTTTGGAGCATCCAAGACATCTAAAGAAGAAGAGAGAGTTTAGCCTTTGAAGATCCTTGCAAGCTAGCACTTTCAAGGAGCCTGATCTGCACCGATCTTCATGTGGATGATCTATAGAGGCCGGACATCTTCGTGTGGCTGCACGCAATCTGAAAGAACTCTCTTCTACACAAAAAGCTTATGGAGATCAGCAATCCATAATCTAGTAACGAGTTTTGAACTTGTTAGACTAGTTTTGATAGATCTAACAGTTAGATCTAGTCTGCAGCATCGATTAGATCGATGCTGATTTTTGCTTTTAGATCTTAAGTTCATATTAAATTATATCATAGTTCTTGATATGGTAGTCTAGATTAGATCTTATACATATAAAATAGATTAAAATATTTAATCTAATTAATCTACTATGAAAAATTTTAAAATTGCATGCATAGAACTGTCTTATTTTTTCTTTAGCCTCCTGCTACAGACTTTTTTTTGTTAGGTCCTCTAAAAATTGTCAAGCCTCATTAGGTTCCTTGTGCATGAACTGACCCTGGCGTATTGACTCTAGCATAGTTGTGGAACTTAGGTCCAAACCTTCATATATGATTTGGCACAACCTCCAAGTCTCTGTCCTGTGGTGTGGGCACTGACTCAAGAGATTCTTAAATCGATCTAAATATTTTCAGAAAGGCACTCCCTCTAACTAATAAAATTGATTAATTTTCTTTCTCAAATTGGCTGTTTTATGATGTGGAAAGAACTTCCTCAAGAATACTTTTACAAAGCCCTCCCATGTTGTGATCGACTGGTTGGACAAACTTTATAGCCATTTCTTGGCATTTTCTCTGAGGGCAAAATTAATCAGCCTAAGTTTAATAGCATCTTTAGGGAGTTGGTGTACTCTCATGGTATCACATACTTCCTCAAATTCTCTAATAAAAATATATGCATCCTCAATTTCAATGAATTTGGGGAGTATGTTGATAATTTGAGGTTTAATCTCAAAATTAGTTGCAATAGTCTGGGATAGTCAGATACAAGATGGTTGGACTGATCCAACTGGGTAGCAAAGATCTTTCAAGACTTGAGGTTCATGATTGAGTTCATCCATAGTGGACTCGGAGACTACTTGGCTTAGGATAAGGTTTAGATCTATTCTCACTAGTCGATCAAATTTTTTTTTCTAAGTTATAATTTTGTAAGATTTAAAAAAAAAAGAGAAGAGGAAGGAGAGGGTTCTAAAGATGAGTTGTAAAGAGTCCTAAATCTAGAGATGAAAGAGAAGAGTATTTTAATTAGGTTTAAATTTAATAAACAAGTAAGTTATACACATAAACCTAACTAGAATTAGCCTAAATCTAGATAACTCCTAATTGTCAAGATTACCTTCGAGCCCTCCAAATTCAAAATCGACTAATCGAATCGACCGGATAGATGTAAGATCGATGGGAGGATCTCCGTGCTTTTACAATGGACCTAATTAAATAATCATCTTTCTTCATAATATAGTTTCTGAACGATTTTCTTAGACACCGACAGGCTAATCAACTTGAACCCGATCAAACTCTTGAGTTTTTCTATCCTAATGAACTTGGATATCCCTAGGGTTGACGTCTAATTGATTTTATTTAAGGATTAAGTTATGCAGATGCAAGGAAGTAATTTATGGATAAGAAAGGATGATTAAATCTTCATCTTATCTTAGTTAATGGGCTGTACCCTTAAAATATTTTATGAAAATATAATGCAGACAAAGCAAGATGTCCAAGCACAAGTGAAAAATTTTTAAATTTTAATTTATTACTCTATATTAATTAAGTATTATGATGTGTTAATATTCTTTCTTTTTTGAATTTGTATATAGCTAGGGAAATAAAGAAAAGGATGTTTGAATTAGATTCAAATACTAAGAATCCACTAGATATAAAAGATAGAAATTAAAAAAGTATAAAAGAGGGAATTAATCAATTATGAATATAAAGTAGTAAACAAAAAAAAAATTGATTTTTTTTTAGAAAATTGAAGCAATCGTGCTATAATCCCCAGCAACGGTACCAAAAATTTGATGCGTAATCATCAGTGTGCAACAAATAGCAAATTTTAAATCACCTAGATAGTTGGAGTCGGGTCGAATCTACAGAGATTATAGGCTAAGTTGCATTTGAAAAATTATAAATTTTAAAACAAAGTTTTATAAGAGAATTAAAAAGATGATGTAAGAAAAATAAAATTAGAAAATTAAAGTCTCAATGTAGATCAAGCAAAGAAAAAATCTCAGGATTAAGAATCTGTCTTGAGTAAATAGACTGATATTCTTTTCACATGCAAAGACGATTTGAGATTTAGATCTTAATATAACTTATCCTTTATAAGCACGAGTCATATCCTGAGATCATAGCTCATCCCTTGGAGTATAAGTTATTCAAGTTAGTTTTTATAAAGAGAGTCAAGTTGGGAGACAATCTATCTCTTTTTTGAGTACGAACTGTATCTTTAGATGATCACGACTTGTCTCCACAGAGCATAGATTGTAACAAACTTGAGAAAAACACTTAAAATAAGAGATTAAGCATAAGATTACTCTTTAAAAAAAAATTGATTTATTGCATAGAAAAGAGATATAAAATAGATATGAAAAATAAGCAAAAGACTCTTCACTACAGGACTTCATCTATCTCCTAAGATTGATGACTCTAGCTGCTCATGTTGTAGATCTTGCTTGCTGAAATTTTTTGCATGCTTGCACTTGAAGAAGATCCCTTGGCCACTCTTTGGTAGAGGATGAGTTGGAGAAGGAGGCTTGGATTGGTGGAGGAAGGAAGAAGGCTTGATGATGGCATGAGGAAGCTAGGTGGAAGGGGAGACGAGATGAGAGGAAGAGGCTAGGGTATAAGGCTTTACTTGATGTCTCTGGGATGAGGAGAGGGAGTGTTATTTATAAAGTAGGGAGTAGTGCTCTAGGGTTTGGAGGTTAGGCGTGAGAAGAATTTTTGGTGCAAGAGATTTGCGTGAAAAAAATAGCATGAAAAACTTGGAAATTTTATGGTAAGAAGTTGGCTTGGAGGAAGCTGGTTGTGTGAGGACTCCTTATTTGGTTAGTGTGAAATAGGAGATGCATGGGATTTTAGGAAAGAAGGGGATTTAAGACTTCTTTTGGCATGGAAAATCATGTGTTGGCATAGAGGATTCCTTAAGATATGGAAGAATTGAAAAGCACTAATATGAAAGAAAAAAAGTTGGATGAAAGAAGGATTCTTGGAGGCATGATTTCTTGGATGCATGGAGGAGGTGGACGAGTGCGGGAAGTTTGAATGAAAGATGGATGTTGGTGATATAGCACTAGGGTGTTGATGTGGAATTTGAATTGGATGGGGCGTTAGATTAGGAAGGAGGGGGAGCATGAGTTGGGTTTTTGCATGAGAGAAAATGAGAGCGTGGACTTTTTTTGGAAATAAGTGATGCAAGAAAATTAGGAGAGGTGTTTGATTAAGAGAAGGAGTCTTAGGGGTGTGAAAATAACTTAAATAAGAAGAGACGTGTGAAGAAGTTGGAAACTTTGGTGTTTTACGGTAAGAAATTGGTGTGAATTAAAATAAGAAGGAATAGGGCATGCGTGAGAAATCTTGGTGAGGAGACTTGGCGTGGAGAAATTTGGGTGAGAGAAGACGACGTGTGAGAGATCTTTGGGATACTTTAGGGTGCTTCTTTCTTTCCTTCATTTTCTCCAAACTAAAAAGGTTTAGTGTGGACTTTGTGGCAATGTGAAGAGCTAGGATGGCATCCTTTGTTTCTTTCTTCTTGTTTCCTTAAGTAAAAAAAAAAAAAGAAAAATCCCAAGCTAAAAAAAGAGAGGTTGGGGCGGCATATGATGGTTGGATACGGCGCCTCCTTCAATTAGGGCTTCTTTTGGTTATAGCTCCTTGAATGTTGGCCCTTGGATCAAAAAGATTTGCTTCCTAGCCATTGATCATGACTAATCCTTCAAATGGCTGAACCTTACCCCTTTAATATTTGATTCCTGCTGCGAATTTGAGCCAATTTGGGCCTGGATTAGCTTGTATGAATCCAATCTCCAAATTACCTATAAAAAAGACTAACAAGTATCAAATTCTTAATAATAATGATCAATTAATAACAAATCAGGTACTTCTAGCATCCTAATTCATGTAATTATCAATGGGTCCACTGAAATTGTGCAACTCTTCCTTTTTCTATCTTAACTTAATCATCATAAGGATCTTGATCTCTTCCAATATTATGATAATAGGCCTATCTTTGCTCTTCAAGATGTATAGATTAAAATATTCTACAATGTTATGTACCATATCACTACATATTCTGTCTATGAAGAAAGCTCTAGCCTATGTTTGAGGAGGAGTATCTTGATTTTTTGTGACATCCTTACAAGCATCTTCACCTAAGACTCTTCAAGTATTCCGATGCAGCCTCATACTTCTATACTGTGTAGGCAAGTGATACCTTCCATAGTATATTTTTAAGGACCTTTCATTTGTGCTTTTTCTGAAAATTACTTTGTTTGTGCCTAATATAAAATTTATGCTCAACCCATCCTAAAACTTTCTGAAAGTATGGTACCAGACCCTGTATTGCGAGACAAAAAAATACAAAATAAGTTTGTGTGATTGGAATAAAAAAATATAGAAAATAATTGAAAGAAAATAAAAAATTATTTGCTCAATATTATCTTTTATTGGATTGACATGAAAACCCAACATTTCTCTTGTACAAAGCCAATACCTATTTAAAAACCACTCCTATGACTCTCTTGTTTCTGCTTCTATTAATATCCAAGCTATAGAAAATATTCTTTTATTGACATCTCTCCCAATTTCTATTAGTAGATGTGTTTGGCAAACAGACTTAAGGTATGAGCCTACAACCAACAAGAAATCATTTCTTGCATACATCAAAGCATACATAAAATCTTTGAGAAATAGGTTTCACCTCAAGTTATGACCTCCATACATAAATAATAACTATGTTGTTAGGTTTCGACCTTTTCAATTCTTGAGCATAGTCATACAGTCTTGCATACTGTACTTTATAAGATTCTTGAATTTTTTCAGGTGCCCTCTTTTTTGCCCTATAGCACTAGTATATTGAAACATTAGCAATTAGGTTCTTGTGAACATCATCCTATAACTTTTTAACTTTAACATTAAGATTGCTCGTAAACTAATCTAAGTAGTGCCTAACAAGCCTTGATGAGTTTATCTTGCAGTTTTTATAGCTTCTACTATATTTGTGTTTAAGACAAATACATTCTAATACCAGAACATCATATTGGATGTCATCATTCTAATTTTCTATACATTCAAAGACAAATATATCTACTACATTCAAAGATATTTTCTATACCATAATATCATAATTTTAATATATAATATTATAATTTTGATCAAGGATGTCATCATTCTATATTCGAAGATATTTTCTGTGCTAGATTGTTATAATTTTAATCTATAATATCATAATTTTGATTCAAAATTTTATTATTTTGTATTCGGAGATGTTTATTATATTGGATGTCATAATTTTAACCTATAATATCATAATTTTGATCCAAGATGTCATAATTCTATATTCGATAATATTTTATGTACCAAAATATCATAATTTTGATTTATGATTTATAATTCTATGTTTAAAATTTTTTTATATCAAGATATTATAATGTTAACCTACAATATCATAATTTTATTTCAAGATATCATAATTCTATATTTGAAGATATTTCTTATACCTAATGTCATAATTTTAACCTATAATATCATACTTTTGATTCAAGATATCATAAGTTTGCATTCGATAATATTTTTGATACCAAAATATCATAATTTTAATCTATAATATCATAATTTTGATCCATGATATAATAATTCTATATTCGAGAATATTTCTTATGCCAGATGTTATAATTTTAACCTACAATATGATTCTAGATCAAAATTATAATATTATAGATTAAAATTATGACATCTTGAAATAAAAAATACTTCAAAATATAAAATTATGATATTCTAGATTAAAATTATAGTATTGTAGGTTAAAATTATAATATCCGACATAAAAAATATCTTTGAATACAGTATTATGACATCTTGGATCAAAATAATGACATTATAAGTTAAAATTATGATATCCTGATACAAAAAAATATCTGAATATAGAATTATAAATTTTGAATTAAAATTCTGATATTATAAATTAAAATTATGATATTCTGATATAAAAAATATCATCGAATATAAAATTATAATATTCTAGATCAAAATTATAATATTATTGATTAAAGTTATGATATCTAGCATAATGACATCTTTGAACGTAGAATTATAATATTTTGAATCAAAATTATGATATTATAGGTTAAAATTATGATATTTTGATATAAAAAATATCATCAAATATCGAATTATGATATTTTAAATTAAAATTATAATATTATAGATTAAAATTATGATATTCAGCATAATAAATATTTTTAAAAATAGAATTATGATATTTTGAATCAAAATTATGATATTGTAGATTAAAATTATGATATTCTGACTTAGAAAATATCTTCAAACACAGAATTATGACATTCTAGATCAAAATTATGATATTATAAATTAAAATTATGATAATCTGATACAAAAAATATCACTAAATATAAAATTATAATATTTTGAATCAAAATTATAATATTATAGATTAAAATTATGATATCCAATACAAAAAATATTATTGAATATAGAATTATAATATTCTGAATCAAAATTATGATATTATAGATTAAAATTATTACTTTTTGATACAGAAAATATTTTTAAATATAAAATTATGATATCTTAGATTAAAATTATGATATTATAGCTTAAAATTATAAGATCCTGACACAAAAACCATTGTCGAATGCAAAATTATGATATCATTGATCAAAATTATGATATTATAAATTAAAATTATAACATCCTGTAAATAAACATTCTCGAATATAAAATTATAACATTCTGGATCAAAATTATGATATTATAGATCAAAATTATGATATTCTGGCATACAAAATATTCCTGAACATTGAATTATGACATCTTAAATCAAAATTATGATATTATAAGTTAAAATTATAATATTCTGATACAAAAATTATCTTTAAATACAGTATTTATAGAAATATGATATTCTGTATCAAAATTATGAAATCATGTGTAAAAAACTTTTAAAAAGTAGAAAGTATTATATAATTATGATAAGTCCATACAATATATTTCAAATTTAAGATCATATTTTATTAAAATAATAAATTTTTAAACCATCTATTACAATATATTTTATATTTTGATGAAATTAAAATATCTGATTTATAAATTATGATATCCAATAGAAAATTTATAATATGTTATTTTCATCCTTCACCCTTTCCTCCCTCATTCCTCCTATGCCCCTTTTCTTGCCATAAATCATTGCTTCTATAAGATAGAAATAAGATCTTTTGATCCACCAACAACCTTGCAATAGTAATGAAGAGTAACATCCCAATCCTCCTTCATCCTCACACTCCATCAACTCATTATCTGTATTCGATGCACTAAAAGAAGATGGATTCTTAAGACAACCATCACATAAAGCCTCATCCAACTGATCATTTATAGAAGTCTCTATAGAAGATATACAGAAGATTTTTTGAAATCAAAAAATATATATGAAAGATATAAATATAAGGTTCTTTGAAAATATACTACAAAATATCATAATTTTAATTTAAAATATCATAATTTCAAGCTAAAATATCATAATTATGATATCTTCTTACTTTGAAAGCAATTTTTACTGTAGAATATCATAATTTCAAATTAGAATATCATAATTTCAACCTATAATGTTATAATTTTGATTCAAGATGCCATAAGCTATATTTAGAGATATTTTCTACCTATAAAATTTTATAATTTTAATTTAAAATATTATAATTTTGATTCAGGATGTCATAAAATTATTCAAAAGTATACTTAGGAGGTGTCTTACCTATAAGATATCATAATTTTACTCTAAAATATCATAATTTTAATATAGAATATCATTATATTGTCAAAACTATCTTTGAGATATTTTATCTATAAGATATCATAATTTTAATATAAAATATTATAATTTTGATCTAAGATATTATAAAAATATCAAAAAGTATACTTAAGAGGTATTTTAACTACTAGATGTTATAATATTAACTTATAATATCATAATTATTTATCTAGGATGTAATAATATTATCAAAATTATTTTTAAAAAATATTTTACATATAAGATATCATAATTTAATATAAAATATTATAATTTTGATCTAAAATATCATAAAAATATCAAAAAATATATTTGAAAGATATTTTACCTACAGGATGTCATAATATTAACCTATAATATCATAATTTTGATCTAAGATATCATAATGTTATCAAAACTATTTTTTAAAGATATTTTATGTATAGAATATCATAATTTTAACCTATAATATTATAATATGAATCTATAATGTCATAATTTTGATCTTGAATATCAATATTGTTAAAAACTATTCTGGATATAAATCATGATATCCCAACTTATTATATGACTTTGCAAAAAAATTTATATGACATGTTGTATTTAAAACTAAAAGAAGAACTCCATTTGAACCTACCGAATATATTAACTTTATTTAACTACGAAAGGAGCTGTTGTAATAAAAAAACTACAAAAAGGTTATAATAAAGGATCTACATACGGTATTTTATTTTTTGATGGATAGAACATGTTGCTTGGATAGATAATATTATCTAAATACTAGCCAACAACCTCGGATGCATAATTTTCACTGCAGAATAAATTTTAGACATTCAGATGCTCAGACAGAAGCTCAATAAAATGAGGAAGAAGGTAGAGAAAAGAGCAGTATTCGTTATGTCCAATCAGACTTCAAAATAGTAAAAACACTTCATTTTGAAGGAAAAAGATATTTTTATCATATTTAATTTGAAAGCAGATTGTGACGTGTATTAAATGTATTCGACTATGGAACAACGCATTGCCTCCATTTTTTTTGCATCTTTATATGTCCAGTTTGATGCAAAATGACATCACGTCATGCCATAAGGGTGCTATATGGACCAATCGGATAATGCGGTGCACTCTATGTCGCATTTTTTACACTGCAACCGATGTACAAAGAATTTCGATTATTCTAATATTAGACTCTTCAAATTTTTTATCACTTCTCCTAACATCATCATTATCACTATTAAAATTAACAAAATCAGATTGAGGTATTTTTTTCTTCTGTCATATCCTTAAAAAGTTGATTAGATAGACCTAAGTCTTTGTACATGTCTCTATCTCAAACTTATTTTTGGAGTCAGTACTATTACCATCTTCCATCACACTCACATCTATAAAATCATTATCACAGTCAGCAGTACTACTAGCATCACTATTAAAATCATTATCAATATCACTATTAGCACTACTATGAGCATCATTCTCAGTACTATCAATATTTTTATCAATCTTTTTATTAATATTTTCAACAGAAGTATGTGCATCATTCTTACTAGCACCCACATTCTCATCCTTCTAGATTTATTTGCAAATTGAGTAGTATCAAGGACTTTAGGTCTATCCAAGTAATATCAACAATATGTTCTATATCTCCAAGATTGACTTGACTAAATGTCTCAAAAATCTGTTGGTCATCATATAAAAGTATAAGATTATTCTTGAAATCCCTTCCTGGTACCCCATAATACACTTTTCCATATTACTATAATCCAAATCATTTAACTTATTAATAATACCAATATATGATACTTTGTCTATATCAATATCCTCTATCTCTATCACTAATCCACTAACATAATCGAATGTAGGATAGTTGACAAATGAGCCACCAAGATGAATAATAACTGTAACAACTATATCCATGCTGCAAAGAATTAAAAAATTCATATAAATATAAAGATACTACTTTGTTTCTAAACAAAACATAATAGATAATCTAAACTATTAGATAATAACCAAGTGCAAACATAAGGGGTCTACTGAAATACCATATAATAGGTCTTTTAGCAAGCAAAAGCAGACATTAGGGGTCCTATAGCAGATCAAAAGTAAACATAAGATATCTTATAGCAAATCAAAAATAGACATTAGGGGTCCTATAGCATGTGGAAGCAGACATTATGCTACGTATTTTCAATATTTCAGCATCCCAAAATAGAAATTAGGGATCACAATCATGACTTAGAGAAAAAATAAAACATAAACATATTATAAAAAAATTATAGAACAAATAAAATCCAAAGTCCAACATGTAAAGACTCATGCAAAAATTCTAATGCCCCCTCATCGTAAATCATTTTTTTTTAATCCACACCTCTTGAGTTGCCATAGAACCTTCGATATATATATATATATATCCCAATAATTCTTTTCTACACAATGATAGTGGCATTCCAAGGAGAAACAAAAAGATGGTTGATTTGGCTGACCAAGTTGCCGGATGAAAATGCAGCCGATGTTGGAGAAGAATACTTGCAACTATTAAGTTGGAACTTAGGAGGGAAGTTGGAACTTAAGAGGGATGGAAGAATAGGAGGGAGGTTTTTCTTTTAACAGACCGAAGTTCTTAATTTTAACTTGTCATAGCTGCTTGTTTAGTGAGCCACGCATGGTCATGTGATGATCACAGACAAATGACTTTGACATCCATTTGTCCATTGTTCTGATTTTGATTAATCTTGCTACTTTATTAATCAAATTGATAAATATGAAATTTGAATCACTTGATTACTAGTATCTCTAAATTTCATTGTATAAAAATATATTTTTCTTATATTTTTTTTCTTATTTTTTAATTTTTAAATAATTTTTTTTGTTGTATTAAATAATGAAAAAAAAAGTTTAAAAGCTTAGTAAAATAATTTGGTAGCTACCCAATTTTCATCCAAACTAACCTGATATTCGATCTTTTTAGGCTCTAATATTGGCTATTGCGGTGTCCAGTTTTAATTGGCTTTTGAATCTAACACATACTTTGGGACCCACCAACACCCCTATGCAACATAAAATCTCCTCTCTAAGCAATTTTCCATTCCAGTTCCAGATCAGACAGCCTCTCATACTTACTAAAAGAAAATGCCAACAATATTTGTAGATTAAGACTGGTTACATCTCTTGTACCAAACCCTTTTACGTGGATCTTCTCACTCCTGGGAGATTCACTTCCATCACATGCGGGTTACGTTGAAGGAATAAATTTTTCTTGCAACTTCACAAGATAAGAAAATCAAGGACTAATTTGGGTAGTGTCAGCCCCACATATTCGATAAGGACATTTCTTGCTCTGCTGTAAGCACCTGGCAAGAATAATTTAGGATGCGGATCCAAACCTCAACCCGTTGTTAGTAAAGTAAATTAGCCTTGGCACACAATTTTTGTCCTCTCACAAGCAAACTAAATGAAGATTTTGTAGTATGAATGATATTCAGTAATCAATAGATGTTAACAATATACATTTTTTACATTGACAGACGGTCCAAAATCTCTTCTTCATGTCATACAGAACAAGAAATAAACAGCAACAAATATAAATCGAGAACTTGAAAATACATAATACATACAGATTGAATAACCATACAAAAAACTTCTGGAATCCTGAGCTAGTTAATCAGTGTTCAGTGACCGGGTAACAGATATCAACCTCTTATACATCTCAGAACATTCGAGAGCAAAGTCTGACATGGATCTGAAGAGCTCTGGCAGATGTGTCCTAAGACTCCCAAGCGACTTGTCCCTCACCTGCTTGCACAGCTTTCCATGGTTTTCGTCCTCCGCCTTTAGCCTGGCATCCAAACCATCTACTTCAAGCTTTCTTTCTGCCACACGGTCCTGATTGGATCCTTCACCACCCTCAGGATTGGCCTCCTCACCTGATGCTGCCTTTTTCTCTAAATACTTTTGGTACCAATCGTCGAAAGCCCGTTTCTTTCGCATAAACTCTTTACGCATATCCTCACATTTCTCTTTCATTTTCAGTTCTTCCTGCTGATGCACGACAATTGTACGTATGACTTCTGAAAAGCTATAAATAGCAGACCTGGCCAGCTCATCTGGGAGTTTCTCGAGCTGATCATTCCATGAATGCAGCAGGGGCTGGATAGGGGGTCGAGATGGCCGTGGAGGTGAAGACACCTTCTCCTTCAAGCTGCTCTCAATTGGAATGAGGTTCAACTTTAGCCAGCTATTGAGAGATTTGATGTATTCTTTCTGATTTTTCATTAGTTTTTCAAACTGTGAATGCCACTCTCTCACAACTCGCCAAAGCTGGACGGTACATTCATGGTGTTGTTCGCTTGTTTCCTTGGGAGAAGATGAGATGGCAAATGCTCTGAGGTTTGCAACAATCTTATGCTGGGTGCCATGATGCACATGCATTGTTTCCCACATTTTCGCCATCCTGATTAAAATGCAACATTGAAAATTTAATATATCAGAAGCTCATTGTATTTGAGCACACTTATGGAGGGAATTATCAAAACTGATATATATATTACAGAGTAATGATAAGGAGGCAACTTTTTCTCACACATAGATGTGAGTTGTTTTCTATCATATTAAAAGAAAACTGCTGGCTAATACTAGCGTTCAATTTAAGGAACTTAAGAGACAAAATTAACAAATTATTTAACATTTTTACTGTTCTTTTCATCCCTCCCCACCCCCACCCCGCCCCCACCCCGGCGGGCGGTGGCAGGATTCTTCTTATTCTTGAAAAAAACAAAAGGGCAAAAACAAGAAAGAAATTGAAAACGTGTAAGACATTAAGGAAATACAAACTCCACGACAAGCCTATTTTATAAGCAAACCACTTCCTCAGGGCCAGGATTAATGTCAATATTATCCTTGAAATCAGGAGTTCATAATTCGGAGGTCCCAATTGTTGATAAGCTCGTCCTCATTATGTCAAATGATTGGAACATGAATTAATCTGATACTAATGTTGATTGGGCATGTGACACAAGTGTTAAGTGTTCAAGTGTCCAGAAATATCCGACGTGTGGGAATGGGGAACCCTTTAAAACTCAGACACAGGGAGATGTTCGTATCTTATATATGTCTGTGCAAATGTTTTGATGTAGTTAAGTGAATAACAAGCAGGAGCTATTACCTCTTAAGTTCATAAAACTGATAAAACCTTTGGTAAATTTAGAAGTACACGAAGAAGACATATGATCATATATGATTTGATAGTATGAAGTATCAACGAGTGCCATTAAGTCACCAAGCATCCGTGCATCCAACACACCAGAGAACCTAAAATTTGGGGTTCCCAAGTAACAGAATCCAGTATTGAACTTGTCAATATTAATATTGTTTATATTTTTAATATGAACAGTAATAATTCTTTGCTCTCCTCACCAGACAAATTTTGTAAGTTAATTTAGCTATTAGGCTAACCAGCAAATATGGAGCCCCTAATTTACTGAGTACAAAAAAATGGACAACATAAGACCTCCAGATCCTTAACATTCCTTGAATGTCGCTTCACGTTTCATTTTAAGGGAAATATCATGCATGGGGGTATAGTTGTCATGGAATATGGAAATTTTGCAGCTAAGGCTTATGGTTCTTTGATGACCACCACATTCAGTACAATTATTTCAAATGCTGTCTCTATCATGTAAATAACGAGCAATGGTATTCATTCATCAAGGAGTTCAGTCGCATGTTGAATCTATCAAGACTCGAATGTTGTATTTTATTGTTTCAATTGGACTTCTTTAAAGAAAACATGACTAATATTGTTTTCCTCTTAAAATATATTCCTATGAGTCTACAACCATTATGCAGAAGCACTAGTATGCAAATAATGCTTACATGAAGGAATTTCCTTCTAAGTACATGATTGCATATCATGAAATTGGCCTGGATCATGTTGGAAAATTAAATCCAGCTGGATTCATACCCCAAGGGCATGGGATGTGGTATAAAGTCAATTTTTTACGAGAATTGCAGCCAACTGGAATGGGACAATCCCACAAAGAAAGAATTCCTATCTAATAGGTTATATTTGTTTTACATTCTAATTTGGCACCTCTTATCTCCTCCCTTTCTCCTATTTCTTCCTCTACTTTCACCAAAGGCATGACCCCCACCACCCATTAACTTCAAGCAACCACTGCCCCCCCCCCCCCCCCCCGCCTCCTCTCTTTTATTGTAGCTCCAATGTCACCACCACCTGCTTTTATTTTACCTCTCCCTCTCCTTCCACCTCGATTGCCACTCCTCCATGATCTACTCTCCCCTTCCTACCTCACCACGACTGACCACAACCTGCCCATACTCCTGCCTCTTTCCCTTGCCCACCTCTACCCCATCCATAATTCTTTCCCTTTTGCTCTCCCACTTCTACCACTAGCCAGCCACCACCATCTAAAAGCTCTTTGATCAAATGCTCAATAGGAGCTCAGACATGAGAAGCTATGATAATCTCAACCAAGGTATGCTGAATCGGTACCGTGCCATGTACCGATCAGCTACTAGTTTGGTATGATACTGATTTGATACCATACAAACACATAGTATCATGTGGTGTGCCGATTCCAAACTGGCATGCCTTTTTTTTTTTATTTTTTAACGTTTAACGAAAAATAATTAAATTTTTTGGTGTTTGGACTGATTTTAACTCAAATTTGATGTTTCTTGATGTCATTCGATGTTTTTATTAGGCTTAAAATCCTAATTTGATGTTTCTATCATCTAGTACACCTTTGATAATGCTTCTTGACCCTGAGTTGATGTTTTGGAATGATTTTTTAGCATTATCATGGCATTGCTCTGAAACGATGCTACTTTGAGGAGGCAAAAGTCTAGCAAATCTGTGTCACTAGGTTTGCGTCCCCCAGTCATACCTTTTGCGTGAATGGATTGAAGATTTCGATCCAAAGGTAACCATAGATCTTCGAGTAGGTAGCTAAGTGGTGACAAAAAATTTATAGTATAAAACCAAAACAATGATGGTCTCTAGAGCATTAGGCTGAAACCAAAATGAAAAGAAAAAACCAGCGATCCTAGCTCCTCATGCCAGTATAAGCAATGTACAACATCTAAAATCAATTAGAGAAGCACAAAACATACAATGATACTATCAATTAGATGTATTTAAAGTACAGCATGTATACTGACATCTAAAATCGATGGAGTGCCAAAATCTTTCATAAATATCAAGACCATTAGCATAATCAAGAGGCACATCAATCCACCCCTCTAACTAAATTGCATTGTAGTCCTGTATGCCCATCCATAAGGTATAGATCCTAGATTATTTTTTAATTTTTTAATTCAAAAATATACTTTTTAAAACTAAAAAATTATAGATTTAACGAATATTACAGATTTTAGTCTCATTGTGTAGATCATCCATAGATCTACCACATAACATGAAATCATGCCAAAAACAAAAATTTTGGGATGGCCTTCTCTATTTTTATTTTTCTTTCCTAAAAAAAGAAAAAAAAAAAAGAAGAAATAGAGAGACGAAGGGGAATACCTTGAAAGAGGCTTGGATCTTACATTTTATTGTTGAATCGGTGTTTATTTTTTGATTTTTGGGGGAAAATTGGGTGGACTTCGAAGTAGGGAGGTGTGAGAAGCAACAAAAGCTTCTCAGCCTCTCTTCAATTATAATTGGGGAGGGAACCGATTCAACATCGAACCAATGCGAACTAGATGGTTTGCACCGGTTCGACTCTGAACCACTCAGTTCAGAGTAATTCGCACCGATTCGATGCCTATTTCAAATTTTGGGTGTAACCTCACCTGATTTTTGAGTGGTTTGTTTTGAAGCAATATCACATTCCATGATTTCAACCAAGATGGTTCTCAACATAGCCTATAAGATTTTCAAGCAAATGCCTAAGAGGAACTCCTCACATGAAATGCCACAATCACTAGGCAAAACCATGGTAGGAACTAGTAACCATAGTAGGAACAAGTGCCACAAAGAGGTTCTTGCTCATGTCCAAACATAGTATAGCATCGAAATCTAGTAAAATTTTCCTCCACGAGATATTATTAGGTGCAATCCCATAGGATGAAAATCTATAACTCAAATATCTTATCCTATGGGGCAAAAGTTCTAAACTAACAAAGAAGCTCTATTATTTCGAATGGGATCATGGGCAGTATGAATAGTCACAACTAATACTCCTAGCAGTCTTAATTTCACTAGCAATAACCAACAAATTCCTAAGAAATTATTAAAATAATATCCCATGAAGTAGGGAAATTTAGTCGACCTAGATTTCTCTTTGTTATTTAGACTAACAATAGTAAAGATCTATGAAGTCCTAACAAGAACAGAAACTACAATGTTAGTTGCCCTAAAAATAGTTGTTTCCTTGACTACAATTAATCATACAAGATATTCTTGCTTGATGCATAATTTCTTTGCTCTGTGTGCTTTTTTTTTTTTGTGCATAAATTAACAATACATAGCATTCTCTCACCATGTAACATCTAGAAAATTCTTACAAGATCCAATATCATCTAAAAAGAGATAGTAACACATTTCTAGGACTAATAGAAAAGTATAAAAAATGCAATGAGATATCAAAAAAAATATTACATAAGGTCATGCAGTTTATGGAATATCTGCTAGGACAAATTAGGAGGTAAAAAGAAACATATATGTATTACTTAGGAAGATAAAAAAATAATAGATATAGATTAAGTTAGGTTGTAGTCAGAGTAAGATTAATATGATTTTATTAAAGATACTAAGATTATAGAAAGATGGAAAGCTTATTTTTACAAGTTATTATTTTTAAAAAAAAAATCGACTAGAGGAATGCACTCCATAGATCTAAAATTATGGAGGACATATGCAAACCATCCTTTACTTGGGAAATTGAAAAGGTATACCCATTACCAAAAGTGTAAGAAGTTGGAGCCAAACAAAATGTGAACTATGTTATGAAAAACCATGTAAGTATAGGATTAAGCTGGCTGAATAGCTTATTCAATGAAAAAATTACATATAAATGAAATGCCAAAGAAATAAATAATATTACAATATCTACTTATGAAAAAAAACAGCAGCACACAACATTGCAAAAAATTGAAATGGAATTGAACATACAAACCAATACAACTGGAGATGGCAATGATATTAAAAAATATCAAATAATTTCATTAGTTGTCGGAAGCAATACAGGCTACATTTTTGACAATGTAGAAAAAAAATTGTAACAATGATATCTAAGAAACAATTTGCCAAAATGCCTAGTGGTCAATAATGCAAGCTATACTGCTTCAGACAATTAATGAAAAGATTTTAGAATTGTGAGAGAGAGAATTTACATAAGGTCTTTATCAGCTATTGACATAACAACTGGAGTATTAAAAGCATGATTTGTAGGGAATTTAGGCTTGGTTATGTACTTATGGTTGTGTAGAAGCTGTCAAGGAATGGTATAGAGTAGTAGTGACAACCATTAAATAACAATGACAAGACAAGCAAGTGCTTGTCATTGGGAGCCTACACCAAGGTTGGCCCTAAAATCATCTCTGGTTATATTTTTTAGAGATGAGTTATTCAGAATTAGGTGCTGTATTGAAATGTATTTACATGTAATATTGTAAATTTATGACACAAGCATAGAAGTCAATGCTGAATTAGAATTTTAAGAGCTCAGAACCAACAGAAACAAAAGAAAGCATTCACAAAATGTATCATTCATATTTAGTAGAATTAAAAATAAAGGAGCTGGCTGCAAATATTGTAGTTAATCGATCAACACAACATAACATAAGCAGACGATCCCTGCTCAACTTATCATGGGATAATTCTCCACGTGGGTGGGAGTTGCTGAGAAAAACAGTCTTGCCAGAGAGAAATTTCAATAAATGCTGAGAGAATGCTATTAATCCCAGTCCTAAAAAAGTGGATAACAATGTCCGGAAAAAGGTCATTTTTCTTATCACCAAAAAATAGGGATAATCAAATCAGTAGTTCCTAACTCCCTCACACTTTTTCTTAATCATAATTGGTTTCTCAAAATTTTGCCCATGCTCACAGATAATATTCATGGATTAGGTATTCAGCCATCCAAACAGGCCCGTAAAGAAAATTTGCTGAAAATCAACAATAATTGTCAAGAGCAATATTTTCAATGTTATTGATTAGTTATTTCGGATTCATTATACAAATAACAAGTAATTTTGTGATGGGAAAAGAAAATGGAGATGCATGCTGCAGTGTTTCATGGACATGAATATGAGAATCAGATCCAGATGCATATCCAAGTGCCTGACTTGGCAAGAGGAAATAAGGGAGATATAAGCATATATAAAAATATATATACAATTTAACTACATTACATATCTATACCTTCAGATATTGTTTGTATAAACATCAAAAAGAAAATATTAAAATCATATTGTTTGATAAAATATTCAAATATATATGTCTCTCATTCAAACATCCCAATTAACTTAAGGATAAAGGAAACATAATATTTCACAAAGTTGTTTCAATACCAACATTCTTGCCTGATCTCTAAAACGATTTAATACTCCTAACATCAAAATAAAGGATCAAACTTATTGTTGGAAGAGTTCAACTATTTTCCAACTTCAAAAGTGGTTACCAAAGATCTTCATAGATACCAAAGTGTTCGATACACATATGACAGATTTTTAGAGTTGGATATGAGTTTCCAGGCAGCACACAGATGTTGTAAATGCAATCCTTTAAGGCATACAAGGAGATATGTAGAAAAAATAAAACCCACAATCGTGGAAGGCTAAACCGTCTCGAATTGTCCTATTCGAGGCATGCCAAATCATACTGGCGGTGGACCGGCATGATTCCAACCAAGGTTTGCTGAACTGGTACCGCCGGCCGTTTCGGTCGGCTGGCGGTACGGTTCGGTATGGTTTCATACCGTACCGAACCGACGACCCGAACCAGAAGAAGAAAGTGAGAAATTGAGAGAAATAGAGAGAAAGAAAGAGGAAGAAAAAAAAAGGAGGGGAAGGAGCCGGCGGAGCCGTCGGACGGCCTCCGACTGGCCGCCGTGGCCGTCGAAGGGCGCTGTCCACGCGCGCGGTGCCGCAGACGTGAAACAGGGGCATCGCGATGCCCCTGTTTCGCAAATTTTTTTAAAAACGTGGTTTTAAGTGAAGCCGGCAAATGATTTGCCGGCTTCACGATTTTTGTTTTTTTTTAAAAAAAATTCTTAAGTCGGCAACCCAGTTGCCGACTTCATAAGTTTAAAATAAAATTAAAAAAAAAATCGAAATAGACGACGTCTGTTTCAAAAAAAAAGAAGGGGGCGGAGCCGCGGAGGGGCTCCGCCCGCTCGACTACCCTCAGGCCGTCGGCGTCGGCTCGCCGGCCACCGGGAGCCTCGCAACGGAGGCACCATCTGTCCGGTAGGTTCTCCACCCCCTCCTCCGAGTGCTCTCTCTCTTTTTTGCTCTCTTGAAAGCCCTATCGGGCGATACGGGACTCGGAAGCCCTCCGACGGCCGCAGCCGGCCACCGACGGCCTCCGACGGCTCCCACCTCCCTCTCTTCCCTCCCCTCTCTCTCTCTTTCTCACTTTCCGTTCTTTATTCGTCGGTACCGCCGGTGTACCGATTTTACCGGCCGAATCGTGCCGGTTCCCCGCTAGTCCGGTACGAGATGGGGTGTACCGACCGGTTTGGCACGGTATGGCAAACCGTGGTTCCAACCTTCAAAATGAGACACCGATGAGAAATTGGGGGAGGGAGAAGGAAAGAGAAGAAAAGAGAGAGGGAGGGGGATGGAAGGAAAGGGAGAGGGGGAATGGCCTTCGGAGGCTGCCAAAGGGCTAATGAAGCCACCGCTGCTGCTGGGGTGATGAGCCTCATCCCAATCCAACACGGCTTAGGGAAGAGGAGAAAGAGAGGGGGGAAGAGAGAGAGAGAAGGGGACGGAAGGAAAAAGGAGAGGGAGAAATGGCCTTCAGAGGTCAGTAGCCTCCTAAGGCACTACAGAGACCGTGAGCTTCGGTTCGATCGAAACAGGGGCTTCGGCATTTGTTTCTTTTTTATTTTGATTCTATTGAGTGAGGTCAGCAATGGCCCATTATTTTTCTTTTTTTCAAAGTTTTTTGTTGAAGCCAATAAAAAGTTACCAACTTCAACAGAAAATCCACAAAAAAATAACAAAGAAGTCGACTTCATTCAATAGAATCAAAATAAAAAAGAAACAGCAGTTTCGGCCCCTGTTTGGATCGAACAAAAATCCACCACCCCCACAGCGCTTCCAGTAGCCTCCGAAGGCCGTTTCTCCCTCACCTTTTCCTTTTCTCCCCTTCTCTCTCTCTCTTCTCTTTCCTTCTCTCCCTCTCTGCTTCGTCAAATCAAGATGAGGCCCACCACCTCGACAATGGTGACAGTGGCCTTTGCCGACCCTCCGATGGCATCTGGAGGACGTTTCCCCCTCTCCTCTTCCGTCCCTCCCTCTCTTTTCCTCTCCGTCTCCATCTCCCTCTCTCTATTGTGTCAGTTTGGGCCTGGTACAGAACAGTGCGTGGCATACCAAACTATACCATCGGCCGATTGATCCAGGGTTTGATATCGGCACAGCAAACCTCGCCTTCATACCAAGGTTTGCTAACTGATGCATCCGGCCCCGTACTGGGAACACCTTACCATATCAATACCGAATCGAAACTCGATACGAGGGGAGTTATGCTGAACTAATCCTATATCATGCATACCGATAGTGTACCAGCATGGTATAGTATGAGGTCTGATACCGAGATGGCAAACCTTTGCTTAATACTATTAAGCAAGAAATAGGAGAAGATGAATGAATGAGTTTTGATGATCATATGCGCAAGAAACAAGAAAATGTGAGGAAGTAATGCATTAAAGAAAGAATATAAGCTCTACAAATCAAGGACAAGATGGTGAAACTGGAGATAAATTAATTTAGATATAAAAATAGTGCAAATTAGGGATATAATAAAGGCGATAGGATTTTGTTAGAAAATCGAAGGAATAAAAGGCCTTTGATAAACTAGTAATAACAATGCATGCTTCCCTTAGTGAGTGAATAATACAGAAGGATCAACAAGGATAGCTCAACATAGTACAGTTAAGCTTGTTAGTCATAATTCAGGTTTTGCGACTAAGAACAGTCTATCAAGAATAACCACAAAATAAGAGAATGCAATGATACTTTGAAAAAGTGTACTACT
The DNA here is from genome assembly GCF_000442705.2 of Elaeis guineensis. Lineage (NCBI taxonomy): Eukaryota > Viridiplantae > Streptophyta > Magnoliopsida > Arecales > Arecaceae > Elaeis > Elaeis guineensis. The sequence continues at coordinate 33,001,889 of NC_026002.2, forward strand.
GCCTGATTTGCAGTGTAATCAGCAAAATCATTTTCCTAGAATTACAGAACTACTTACCCTTCGACAAGGTCCACCAACTTTGGATATAGCTGCTTATCACGTAGACGGTTGATTTCAAAAACTGTTGAATCCATGGACTGCATATCAACTATGTATCTTGTATGCAAATGACTTACAGCAGCTTTAGTTTTCTCCAGTGCTTTGGAACTGACACCATGCTTCTTTTGTTTATTCAGTAAAGCAACCCTCCTTTGATATTCAGTCTTCATATGCTCACCTGCCTGCTTCCAATAAATAAAGCTATCATTAGATTTATTATTTGATAACAGCTCAGGCAAGGAGGGGATGATTAAGAAGTTATGTTACATATTTTTCTCTGCCAGCCATGGATCAATTATTCATAGATCAAAAGTTTATATATCCTAATCCACTCAACTACTCAAGCATATATCATTGATCGATCAATGATCTATACAAGTGTCATATCCTAGAAGTGTCTTGCTGCTTAATTTGGACACTAGCTGCCAAATGGAAAAGTATACAGTAAACAATAAAAAACTTCAGATCCCAAAAGATACACCAAACAATGCTGAACTTAATTTAAGTCAAATAAAAACTCGGAATTTATCTTCTCTTTTCTTTTGACATATGGAGAATATATGTGCTACCATCACGAGCATTTTAAAAATTACAATTTTTTACATAACCAATAACATAAATTTAAATGTCATGCTAATTGCCCTTGGGGACTTTTAACTAAGATCTTGAAAGAAATGAAAGATATTGTTCCCGGTTGGTGTAAAATAGAGAAATTAGGTATAGGGTTAACCAATACATGCTCCAACCTGAAATCCTAAACAATGACAAATCCATGCACACCAGCAAGCCTGTAGTGCAAGATGTTGCAGCATGTTCTGTATATTACTGTTTCAGTGTAGCACAAGCACAAAAAAAAGTTAAAAATAAAAAATAAAAAAGCTTTTTGTACAGATGTTCTCATAAAGTTTTATTCCTGAAATATTGTGCAGCCGTCAGATGCTGAAAGACTTGGTGATCACCTGTACAAAACAGTAATGCGAGAAATAACAACCATGTACCTTAAGTCTGGTAAATGGCTGTGGGAATAGAGTACAAACACTTTAAAGATGAGGAGGTTGTATGATAGAACAGAAAGGTTCCAAATATTAAAATTGAGTAAACTAAGGAGTTGCATAAATCGAAGATAAAGTGGTGATTTAATTAATTGATACAGCATTGAATATTGATCTTTTGCAACAAAAGTCAAATGAGGTGACCATTAGAAAGCACTCAAACTTGTACAAGAGTTTTGGGATATGAGAAAGAAACCACTGATAAGTCTACACATAAGTTACAAAAATAGCCCAAGGATTTTGCTTTCATGAGGATAAAAAAATAATTCATAAAGCAATGAAACAAAATGAGGGCAAAGCATGTTGCTCGTAGTGTGATCGCAGCACCATGTGAGTTTACTAGATTATTTTGCAGAAAAGGGAAACACTTTCTTTGGGTAATAATTATGGTAACTTAATGCTTCTAAAAAATAAACAGGAGAAAATGTCCCTTCTAATTTGTCTGGGATGCTTTAGTGTAGCAAGACACATGAAGACAACCACAAACAGTACAGTTAAGGCATGTTGCATATGTGGAGAATCACCAAGTTTGGATGAGTAGGGAAAAAACAAAGGAAAAGACGATTAATGAAAGCAAATGTTAACCTAAATCAAATATCAGATGCAATACCTTCACTTCATCATATAGTTTCTTTTCCCATGCTAGCATCTTATCTAGAATGGTAGCATGAGTTTCCAATTCATCATTGTCAAAATCATCCTTTTCATCATCTGGGTTGGGCATGCCTTTAATTGAGCGATTCCATGTGATAACTCGCATAACTCTTGCAGAATGATCAATATGTCCTGAAAGAAATATGTAAAGCATCATCAAAACATGCATGCTAGAAGAGATGATTTAGTGCCAACTCAAAGAAAATATTGAATCACATTAGTGAAATGGATATATTAACGAACAAAGAAAAGATATTTTACACAAATATTTTACACAACTAACATAACATGTTAACAATGTACTGCTATCACATGTTGTTCCCACATTTCCCATATCAACACAAATCATTAATTCTAGTTCTTACAAATACGAGCAAAATAGGCCAATACCAAATATAGGACTACATCATGACGAAAACCGATGTCATGTGGTATAAACACAATACACACACACACAACCGCCCGCATGCATACATATTTTTTAACTTATATCAGTTTAAAAATTGCAGACAGTGCAAGGACAAGTTTAGAACAAACAAATATAGTTTTGAGAGATATGTAGAAATTTTACATCGTGAACCAGTGAGATACATGCGCCGAATGTTGTTTAACATTGCTCTGTATAATTTCAAGCCACACATACATATATACACATATGCAAATACTTCTAAACTTAATCAATTTAAAAACTTCATACCATGCAAGGACAAATTTAGAAGAAGCAAATATAGTTTTATGAGAAATATAGAAATTTTACATTATGAACCACCGTAGGTACATGTGTTGAATGTTGCTTAACATTTGCAAACTAAGGGTCAGAATACATATTCAATACATACACAATACATATGTAAATACATACACACAAACATACATACATAAAATGCACATAAAAACATATATATACATGCATACATACATACATATATATGTATATGTATATATGTACATATGTACATACACAGAAAAAGTCTCCAATAGGTTGCATTCCAATCCTCCCAATTCAAAAATAGTGTATAATGTGCTGAAGACCAAGAAGGATAGTACATACTATCAGTATAATATGGTAAGTAATGGCACTTTATGCATATTGTACCTATAGCATTTTATCATGCTTTAAAGTTATAAAGATCATATAATGCAATAAGTAACTAAGAAACTAAGTGGATGGATTGACATTGGCATCTTAACTAATATTAATAATATGCCATTGGTACTTCTTCAAAGTTGTCCTATAACCGAAGCCTACAAAGGGAGTATTCTTAAGCCCATCTAGCAAAATCTAAATTAGCTGAATTTCAAAGCATAAGTGCACTACTTAAATATTGTAAAGCAACATCTTTAAATAAAATTGAGTCCAATTGGAATTCTTAGGATATTAATCATGATCTAAACACATGATATGAAAATCTATTTCTAACATAGCTCTGGCAGTTTTTAAGAAAATTAATCAAGGATTATATTAACCTCAATGACTCAAATTTTTGAACATTAAACTAACAAAAATAGTCATAAACCAGAACATAAATATCATGAATACATTAATAGCAAAAAATCACTTAATATACAAGTAATATTTAAAAAATTCAGTTTTACAATTTCTAGTTATCATAGCATATAGTGTGCTAACTGTGCATGAAACCTAATGACACTAAATAAGAATGCATATATGAGGATTAGAGAAGGTTCAGCTATTGATAGTGGATCCAACTTATGTTAAGGGTCAAGAAAAATGAGAAGAACTAAAATAAACCAGCTGAAAATGTATAAGTGTCAAAAAAAAAAAAAGCACCACTTGATGATGAAGGTAAGGTTTGCCATACTGACCCACACCACCACGTATTGGACATACGGTATTGGACTCAGGATATCTCAGCATTTCAATCTCACTACAGAAAAAAAGGCAAGAAAGGAAAGGACAACAGCCTGTGTTTCTGTTACTTCTCAACCAAAACTTCCATTAGGTATAGAGCTTCTTAAAAAGTTTCTAATGTTACCCAATCACGTAGGACTCCTAAAAAGAGGAAAAAAAGTGAAAGTAAGACATAAAAGGGAAGAAGAACAGAACTACAAGGAACATTAGCCTAAAAAAGGACCCCACCTATTTGTATTGATGACTAAAATGATGGGAAACCCATTTATACATAAGAGAATAGAAAAGCAAGGCTTTGGGGAGGAGGGTCCAAGTAATCTAAGAGAGCTTAGGAAACCCATATGGATTATCTATCTAATTTGAATGGTACCGATCCATTAATGGAATAATAAGATTATTGGGCTCATACATATATATCCATTCAAAGAACTTCCAAAAACTTTCAGTTTGATCAAATTATACTTAAGAATGGCATAAGTTTCAATTATTGACTTGTTTTGATATAGCTTTGACCTGCTACTCTTATCAAAAGGAACTAAACCAACTAGGATTTATATTAAAAATGTTAACATGCATGCTTCCCATCATTTTAGTATCTGTTTCATTTAGGTGTTAATAAAATCTAGCACATGACCATAATGTTAAGCAATAAAAGTATGATCTTATAGTTACAAATTAGATATCGTTTATAATGAACATGAAAGAAAATAATTTATCCACCCATTATGTAAATCAAGATTTGCCATCTCGATACCAAGTCCTGTACCGGTGCTAACCTATTATATATCGCTACAGGTCTGGTTCAACATACCAAGTGTCAATACACCCCCTACATCATGTATCAGTACCAAACAGGTATGGCACGATACACCCCATATCTCTTGATTCGATACAGTAAGGCAAATTTTGATGTGAACAATAATTGCCAAGTTTTTCACATATAAAACTATGACAAATTTCATGATAGAACCACAAATTTTACACACCGATGTTGATCAAAAAAACATATATAAGAAGGATTGAAATATATAGTTAACACTTCTTGGGAATAGAACTTGGCATGCTAGCATGCTAGAGAAGAGATCCAAATTCATCTCTCACAAATCCAGCAAAGGTCATATTTTTGAAGTCACAATATAGGAGGCCATACAACTCTCATACCTTTCTTCTCTTTCTCTCCGAAAAACCCGTGATAGACCCAAAAAAAAGAATCTAAAAACCTGCAATAAGTTAAGTTCACCTCCTATTGACATTCATGTGACCAGCAGCCCAAATGCTTCTAATTTTCTCATGACAAGTAAGATTGAAGTTAAAATACTCTTCAAAATTTAAAAAAAGAAAATATGACCAACAAATGAAACAAATTGCCATATTAAGATTAATATTGGACTTACAGGTCATTTTAAGCCTAAACTCTAGAATCCAACCTGGATCCTGGACTGGCTCTGAGAGAAACCACGAAGTCTTGGTTTCTGGTTTTGAAGTTGTAGCTAAAACTTAATAATATGGTCAGTTCATACAGCATCTGTATAAAGACAAAGTTTGAGCAACTAAAAGAAACTGAGCACCGAAAAAAGGTTCCCTTGATTGAAGTATTACAGCTCAAATCAACCGCCAATTCCAATATGCATCATAAACACTTTGACAAAAAAAGAAAGATGGTAGTAACAGAAGGTGGCTTACCTCTATTATCAGCAAAATTGGAGTGGTAGTGCATCCGAGTGGCCTCCAGCATTTTGGACACATCATGAGCACTCTCTGATGCCTTGAGGAAATGATCATCCAGCTCGTTCAAAATCTGTAGCAAATTTACAGGAGGAACGCTGACGGCCACCATCTTGCCCTTCTTGGACTCCGATGTCCCAGCCGACAAAGCATGGTGGTGATGCGCCGAACTACCCCGCTTCGGCTTCTTCACGGCCTTCGGCGGCACAGGCTCGGCGACCATCTTCTCCGGTGCCACCGGGGGTTCAACACCACGGATGTCGTTGCCCACGGCCGGCGGCGGAAGGCGAATAGCCGGGGTCACGATCTTCTCCTCCTCAATTTCCCTTCTTTCTGCCGGCGGCCAGGTATCCTCGGGCTGGCTGAGGGTGGGAGGGGGCGTGTTCTCCTCGGCACGGAAGATGTAATCCAAAGGCCCCAAGCCCTTGGATTCCGGCATTGGGAGCGGAGGCGGGGTGGTGCTGCGCTGCGGCTGGGACGGCAGTGGAGGTGGCGGGGCAGGGGAAGCGTCGCTGCCTGCAGGGGCGGTGGAGGGAAGATCATCGGCGGGGGCGGCGTCTTCGTCCTCCTCCTCCTCACGAATGGAAGCGTCGATGGGCGCCTTCTTCTTGATCTTGGGTATCCCAAGTTCCGGCAAGCTGGCGGAGCGCTGGAGCGGGGCCGGAAGTAAGTCCCCTACGGGCGGGAGAGGGGGCGGTTGGAGTTTCTCCATAGGGGGCTGGATGGCTGTGGCGGCGGCGGAGGGGGCGGCGAAGGAGGAGGCGGAGCCGGCGGCGGCGGTATCGGAGGGGTGATGGCTGGGAGGGGAGACCTCGCCCCGGCCATAGTCGCTGAGGGCGGCGCCGGTGTTCTTGACGGAGACGACGTAGGCTGAGTGGGCGGCAGCGAAGGCGTTGCGGTAGGAGACGGCCTCCTTCATCCACTTCTTCCGCTCCTTGCATCGCGTGACCGCCTCCTCGTTATCGATCTTCGATTGCGCGCAACCCATCGCGATCGCTCAGCTTCTCTCCCGCGCTCTCTCTCTCCTCCTGTTCGCACGCACCCCGAGAAGGAATTTTTGAGCTTCGGGAACATCGAGTCGCTTCTCGGTGGTTAAAAAAGAGAAGAAAAAAAATCAAGTCATACTTTTTGGAAGGCGGTGGGGCGAAAAAAGCAACCGAACGTCGTGCGGGCGGTGAGATCCCTTCTGCATGATAGTGGAAAGTTTGGCCCTGGTTCTTTTGTTTGGCTAAAAGTGATAAAAAGAACCGGAGAACTAAGAATGGATAAAAGATAAAGACACCTGCGTAATGTAAGTTGTATTGGGAGTGGTAGATGGGAATATTAATTATTTTATGTATTTTCTTCGGGTTTGTAGTGTGGTGGGGATTTGTTGAACTGAACATGGGACGCTGAATTGACAAGTAATAGTAGGTGTCATGAATTATTAGATTTTTGTTAATTTATCGTTTGGGAATTTGTGTACAATTTTAAAACTACGAGAAATTTGAAAGTTTTTTCGGTTTCTATACCAATATTAAACTGTGAGAGGGTTCTTTCTTTATCAATAGTAGATGCTTTCCGCAGAAAAGTTCTGAAAGCCAGACATGCCATACAACTTCCCCGCGCGAGTTGTTGGAGGAGCTAGAATTGGGTGGGCACTGCTATCGACATGGATATCTTTTTATAAGAAAAAAAAATATATTGAGTCTCTTTAAAGCAAATAGATCCTACATATCCATCTAGCTCTTGAACATGTAGAGGAATATTATTTAATGAAAAATATGAGAATATATTTGCAACTCATACGAAGATGAACTTGCTTCATAGGAAGTTTTTTTAGTATTCCAATGAATGATCAGTCAAAGAGTTTGACGGATATATCCCTAAGAAAGGTGGACCTCAGTGACCATAAGAAAACATTTTTTTTTTGATGTTGGTATTCCTATTCGATTTTAGTCAGTCAACAGAAAGAAAAAAAAGAGGGGGTGGGGGAGGGGGCAGGGGGCGGCGCGCATCTAGATGGTAGAACATACATACCTTACGAAAAGCAATAATCTCCTTAACCATATTAAGCATAGCCTCATGATTTAACTCAGAATTTAGGAGACTAGATTTCTATAATACAACAAAATTTGATCATCCCATATTATCGGAAAAGTTTTGATATATAAACTCCTTTCTTTTTCTTTCTCTTGATCATTTTAAAATATGAAGACATATATTTATTATTAAAAAGGTGCAACTATAAATATATTATATATATTTCAAAATAAGAAAGGGATAATGGGTATAGTAACACTTATTGTGATAGTTATGACATAAGTTATTCCTATTTTTATTTGGCTATCATGAACCTATGATATTTTTCTTTAATAAGAGAAAAAAAGGCAAGGCTAAATGATAATTTTATTTCAAGACCAGCTTGTGACGGCATTCTCTTAGAAAATTATATTAGTCACCAACAAATTCTACAAGTATGACTATTTACTTATTTGTAGTTGTTTTTTCAAAACTTTTTAAAAAATAGAAACTTTTAGCCTTCTACTAGAAAAATGAAACAGGCTCATATGTGCAAAACTAATAAATAAGAAAATAGATTGGACATGAAAAAAGTTTCTGCAACCTAATATTCATTAGCGAGATCTATGGCTGGCAAAGAACATATTACAAGATTGCTTTATTAAATTTACGAGTTTAGAGGAAATAATACTCAAATTAATCATAAATATCCTGAAAAATATTAATTAAACACTAAAATATTATTTTTGACATTAGATAAATTAGATTAATTTGCTCCCATTTTTATGCAGTACCATAAGGTTTAGAAAATATTTCACTTAGTATGTACGAGACTATAAAAGTTAAAACTCCAAGGCCATTGATTTAAATTATACCGCGGAAATTATAGGAGTAGTTCTTAGTTTGCAGGTACAAAACCGTTAAGACGGTATCACCATCATCAGAAAACACAATGGACAGTAGAAATGTTCCTCTCGGGAACAAATTTCACTCCCTTCCAATTCCCATCCTTCACCCACTCTTCATTTTATCCCACCTCCAAACACTCTTTCTTCTTCCCCCCTCTCCTTTGAATTTCTTTGACGTCGTTGCTTTATTTTCCTTCTCAAGATGGCAGACTTATTGTGGCCATATCCTGTCCGGATGAAACACTGATATGTTGTGAAGCTTATCCTTGGAATAAAGCTATTCCTCAAATCCTGCTTGGGCAACCTCTAGATGGAAACTGTATGATCCTATAAAGAAGGCCATTAAGAGGAGAATATGGATGTTTTGGTTAGGATTACTTTATAGTTTGAGCTTCTTTTTGCAACCCCCACACCTTTTTTATTCCATCATGAGACTAATATTTGGCATCTTCTCAGATATCTTCTTGCCTAAGCAATGGACAAAAGATTCCAGTAAAAGAAAGCATATGATGGTGTGCATATGTGACTAATTGCCTTGGGACATCTGCTTGCATGATGACAAGCAAGGAGAGGATTTCTGGTGGGATCAGTAGATTCCCACTATGCACATTTTTTGTTAAAAGACGGCAATAGTATGCATAATTAAAAAGATTGATCATGAAAATAGTTTATAAATCTCTCTGGGTAAAATATGCATAATGATTTTTGTACTCTCTGCTCGTAAACCACTTGAAAAAGAATATTTATTATTCGATCCATATCCTGACATAAGAAGCCCAATAGAGACAATATGATGATCCATAAAAAAATACCTATACTGAGATCATCTAAGACGATATCCAAAAGAAATTACTAAATAACTTAGTAGAATTGATATGACTGCTATAGATGGTCCGATACTAAACAAACGAATATCTCCTCTAGATGGGAATAGATCCTCCTTAAAAAGTAATTTAGTCCTATCCGTCAGAGCTTGAAGAATTTTCAATGGACCAGCATATTCAGGTCCAATAAATTGCACTTCCATGCAAGTCTCGGAATTTTCTCTCCTCTGAAACCTTTCAAAGAGATATTCCTGCACGGAAGCGGCACGTTAACTTCACAGCAAATGAGTAAACGGTCAATACCAGTTTTTCATTATTATATTCTTTAGTTATTCAACTATTTTGAGATCCTTTTACTCAAAGGATTTTTGGCTGCTTTTTTTTTTAATTATTTTGGAGAGCCCAAATCCATTAAAACAAGATGAAAGCACAACATCTCAAAGAGAGAAGAAAGAAAGAAAGAAAGAAAGCAGAATAGGAAAAGCGAAAAGGAAAGGAATAGGCGGATGACAGCAAGCGCTGCACGGCACCCAAAGGCAACAATTATAAAGGTTGCAAGCAAGAAAAGCAACCCTCAAAAAAAAAAAAAAAAAAAAAAAAAAAGAAAGAGAAAAAGGCAAAAACAACCCTCAGTTGTGATAATTAAGAAAAAACAACTCCCTAAGCCCATATTGTCTATGCACTTGATCATCCTGAAGTAAGTGGAAATCAGTATCAATCTCTGGTCATGTTTGAATTATAGCTTAATGCAAGCATGATTTCAAAGCTTGGTTCAAGCTTGAATTAGCATTCAGTTGACTCGAAGCATAAGAAAATAAATTAATTAAAAACCTTGATTATTCATCCATGATTTAGCAAATAATTTCTCTACTTATTGAAAAAGGATGTATATCTTAAACTTATCCTATATATATTTGCATATGGTAAGGGGTGTGATTGAGTCTGGTCAAGCTTGGTTTATTTAATATTATTATGAGCTTTGTTCGGCAAACACGAGCTTAATTAAGTAGCTTGATAATCTAAAACCGAGTTATATCAAAAAAGATAATCCTAAACCAAGATGGAATATATTTAAGATGGAATCAAGCTCTTCTAGCACATGAATTGTAGCTTAACTCAACCATGTTTTCAAACTTGGTTCAAGCCTGCATTAAATTTTAGTTGCTTCAAAGCATAAACAAAACTAGAAAAACAGAAGCTTTAATTAACCATCCCTTATCTATATAATATGTAATATATAATATATCCTACAAATATATTCAAGTTTTATTGCACCGAGTTTGATTGAGTCGGGTTGATTTTTGGCTTGGTGGCTTGGCTTGAAATTAATTTTGAGCACTTTATTCTGGTTCGGACTTGATCCAAATTCTTCATGGCTGAGTTTGGTCAGAGTTCGAGCTTTGGACAGTAGACTAATTATAACTAGTTGGTTTGATACAACTCAGATCTAACACCGATCTGATCTAGAAGGAGACCCAATCTAATTTGACATGGGCCTTCTGAAGCGAAGGGTTTGATCTGACACCAAGCCACAAGCCTAGTAGAATTGGGAATAAAACTGGACCCAACTCGAATCAACCCACTTGCAGCCGCCACCGGAGAAGCAAAGGAGAAGAAAGTATGGAAGAAGCGGAAGCCGCTGAGAATGGAAGTAGGCTTCATGAGAGCAGCAAGCGGAAGAAGCGGAAAAAGGAGGAGGAGATGAAGAAGAATAAAAAGAAGAAGAACCCAACGGTCAGCATCGCCGTGCCGGGTTCCATCATCGATAACGCCCAATCCCTCGAGCTCGCCACCCTCGTACGTCGCCAAAACCCTAAAAGTGTACCAGATGATATTGTTATGACCAAAAACTTTGACTCAAATCTTTATATTTTTCAGCTCGCAGGCCAGATTGCCCGGGCCGCTACGATTTTTCGGATTGATGAGGTCAGTTTTTTCTTTTTTTTGGGGGGGCTGATGAAAAGTTGGCCACATTTTGGTGTACATAGAAATCATACTTTATGAGTCAATAACATTTTCAGCATTGGAGTTTGATGTTTAAGATTGAGTCCAGCCTTTGATGTTCAAGAATGTTGGAGTTAAAATTATTGATGGAGAGATGTTTGATAAAATGAGCGTTGTGAAAAGATTTCTTTTGAGGTGGACAGGTGGTAGTATTTGATAATAAAGCTGCATCGGATGATGAATTTGTGGTTACGAACGGTGATGAGAATGAAAGTGGTGCGCCGTTTCTGGTGAGGATTTTGCAGTATTTGGAGACGCCACAGTATCTGCGACGCCGGCTCTTTCCGATGCACAATAGCTTGAGATTTGTGGTGGGTAGATTTTTTTTCCCCCCCTGAAATTCTTAGTTCGTGTCTTCTAGTTCTTCGACCATTTGACAAATTTCTATTTACTTGTATTTTGATATTCTTTTAAAGGGTCTGCTTCCCCCACTTGATGCTCCTCACCATGTACGAAAACATGAATGGTCCCCATATCGTGAAGGTAGATTCTTTTTTGTTTCTTTTTCTTTTTTTTTTGATATTGTGCAAATGCTTGAAGTCTTTTAAGTGGACTATACAGAATGCATATCAAAAATACGAAAGTGATCATCTAGTATCTAGGTGATCCAACGTATGTTGGTTGATGGGCATTTCAAAGAAAGACCATGATATGCACGAGTGTTTCCCTATTTGCATGAGAGAACAACACTAGGAACATCAGTTTTGTTGTCATAATATGACATTGCAACAGGCAGCTAGAAAGAATATGAAGGCTTGTCGCTTTGTCCGTTGCTTATTTATTTCTAAATTAAAATATTTTGCCTGCTCAAGAAAGACATGAGTTTGATTCATGTTTTGGCTATTTTATGGGACTAGTGCCTGTTGCTTAATCCTCTATTTGAAGTAAGTTGGATCTTTGGCAAACAATATGTTTTTTGATCATCAAGTCACTTTTTTTTTATCTTCTTTTCTTAATGATCCCACTCGTTGAATATGTTTTACTGTCACTGTTAGCTTTGCCCAAATCCTTCTACTTGTTAACATTTGGGATACGCAAAATTCTATTCACTGATCTGATCAGTTCTAGTCCAATTGACTATAAAATTTTGTCAGGGAATATTGTATATATACTTGGAAAGGCAAAAATGTGAAGTCTCAAATAGCGATCAGACTTGCAACATATAAGAAAATCATTTTCGATTTTTGCTTCCATGCTACACACAGGATGTACATGTTGTCTGAGCATGTTTCCTTTTTTGAAGATTAAAGAACAGTTTATGAGTAGAGTTTCCTCAAGTTTTGATTAACTTTTGTGCTGATAATTTTTACATGATATGACAATTATAACATGAATACAGGTGTTACATTGGAAGGGAATCATTTAAAGGGAACGCTTGTAGATGTTGGGTTGAATAAGGTTTGTTTTCTTTAAAGCTTGTCAGAGCGTTTCTTAGCTAAAAAAAAATCACACATTTAAATTTTCTGATATATCTTGCTCTAATGCTTGAAATAATATCAGAGCTAGCCCTGAATAGGATTACTTGGTGATTGAGTATCCATAAAGCTGATCGAAAAAAGTTGGACAACCTTTGATGTTTGTCACATATCTTGTAGGGCTGAGCAAATAACCAAAATCCAAAGAAACTCATCCAATCCGACCCAATAAACATCGGTTTTAGTCGGTTGAAATACATAAATCTGGTGGAATCGGGTTGAAGTTTGTAAAAAAATCGGTTATTTACGGTTGGGTTTGGTTCCTACACTTTTAACCCGTTTGAAACTGAACTTAATCGATGTAGTATTTCACAAAGTTACTTTCATTTTAGGACGGTGTCATTTAGACTTCAATATTTTATTCTAAAAACCATCCCGTTATCAATTTGGATTCATAAGAATATTAATGTTGAATTGTTGATAGAAGCACATCAATTTGAGATAATTCTAAAGTGAAAGTTTTCAGATATAGTTGCTTTCAGATAAATAAATCTTTTCTTTTTCTATTTTATTTTGTACAAGTTCAAAAATAAGTCAAAAATTCGTAACTTATAAGGTTTAGATCTTTTTTATATTAAATTAATCAAAAAAAATAAATAAGCTTAAGTGGGTCAATATTGGACTTAAAATCAATATTGGATCAATATTGAAATCCAAACCGACACAACCCACCCAAATCCGCTACAAACCGTTCACTTCGGTTTCAAACGGTTTATACATGATGAACGGTCGGCAATGGGTTGAACTTTCTTCAATCTGATTGGATTCGGTTGGGTGAAATTTTTCTCTCAACCCGACCGAATCTGACCCGTGCTCAGCCCTAATGTCTTGCACTGTGTTTTTTTTGGTAACTTCTCACATTTTACTATCCTTTCAAGAGAAATCTGTACCTTTCCATGTTCATTGCATTCAAGCTAAAAGTTTATTTGTCTGATTTTACAGTGCAAGCATTATCTAGTGTTTAAGATGGGTAATAATTGAAACATTGTGGTTTAGTGCAACTTGTGCAAGTTGGGTTGAGTTAAAGGCCAAACTTAAGGCAACCCAAGGAGCCAAAGCCCAGCCATGGCTACTTTGAGTGAAAGAAAAACCTTGTTTACCACCAACTCTTCTCGAGGTGGACTATAGACTAAACAAACAAATAAAATATTGGTAAGTCGTTGAAGGAGACAGACATGTTGGGATTCTTATGCAGATGTGGATGAAAATATCCAACTCCCAGTGTGAAGAGCTTTCCAAAATGCCTAACTTGAAAAACATATCTTAGAGGCATTTCCTCTGCAGTGGAAATTCCTAACAAGATCCAGAATCTTAGTATGTTCCTGATATTGAGTCTTTCCTTACTAAAAGAATTAAAGAATTTTGTTTCTATAGTTTACCAAGCAGGGCTAGGTTTATTTTTTGAACTGAATCACAAGTATCATTGATATGATCCTGTAGAATAAGTCGGTGCTGATAGGATATCTTTAAGGTACCAGGGCATTAAAGGGGTGCTATACTTCAAATCTGGTCTACTTGATAGAAGAAAATTCTGTATGTCAGAGCAAATTTCAATGACTTTCTTGAGATTTGGTAGAATATGAAAATCAGACAGTCCGGCCCAAATATTTTCTCAGCAAGGGATAGATCATTGAATTCAGCCTCTGTTGTAACTTCAAATTGACATGCATTTTCAGAGTTCTATGCATATCCAGCTTCATATGTTATGGAGCAGTCAACATAATAATTCCATTTTTGACATGCAAACATGAGAAATTCAAAAAAAAAAGAAGAAATCTTTAATTACATTATCAACTCAAAATCAGGAATCCTGTAACGATCTCTGCAATTGAAAGTTTTATAGTTGTTCCCATTATTTTAAATAGTCAATATATTATGTTTCTCTTTACCTAAGTGATAAGTTATTTACTATGCAACGGCTATGATAAACGAGCAAACCAATCGAGCAACTTGCATTTGATTCACTTATATGATAATGCAGAATGTTGTGGTTGAGCAAGCTCTTGAACCTGGACAACGGGTAACTGTAGCTATGGGGACTAACCGTAATATTGAATCAGGTAAAATGAATTGTTGATCATTCCATTTATTAGGAAGATTATATTATATTTGTATTTCATATATTGATACTTCCGAAAATTTGCATCCAAATTTGTTTTGATTTTGCAAATAATAGTCAATTTTCCAAATCATATTCACTATGTTAAGTTGTAAAAGGCATTTGGTTTATCATTTGTTACAGTTGTGGAAATCAAAATCAGCCTGTCCATTAACAAAGGATTAAAACCAAAAGATGTTAAATTCAAACTTTGAATTTACTCAAGATGTTGACTTTGCTTGTAATTTCTTACCAGAAAATCATGTGAGTTTCATTAAACCCTTTAGATTATTTTTTTAACTTTTAGAAACACTTGCTCCATTGCATTCTTTAATGTTTTAATGGAAGGTTACATGTATATTGCACTCCTTCCATGATAAGCCTTTTAACTAATTAACTCAGACACGCCATGATTGATTCCTATGCCCCTTGCAACTATCACGTGGACTCATAATTGTTAGTGCATAGATATTTTTGCCTTAAGATTCTTCTGTTGTAGCACATACACTGTTCAAGTAAGATAGAAATGGCCTGCATGTTGCCAATTTTAATAATGCCTTTCATTTACATTCATCCAGATTGTTTGAAAAATGTTGTTACACCCTTCACCCCAAGAGAACAAATGGGATTATATTGGGGTTATAAAGTTAGATATGCTTCAAATCTGAGCAATGTGTTCAAGAATTGCCCATTTAAGGTACAAAAAAGGTTCATTCTTCCGATCATTTTCTTGACGCACCTGCAAGATGACCATGCACAAAGAGTTGTCCTGTTAATGATTCTAAAGATTTTGCATTTCATAGGGTGGATACAATCATATTATTGGAACTTCGGAGCATGGTCTGGTTGTTAATTCATCAGAGCTTGTTATACCTCCATTTCGGTACATTCCTTCATGAAGCAGTAATTAAGTATTTAAGTTGCATCGATTTTTTTACCTAACACTTATATTGCTTTGTCTTTCAATTTTTGTACCATATAGTCTTTGGTAAAGTTTGGTGGCAACTTCAACAAGTTACTTCTTGACATGCTTAAAATAATATCAAATGTTATGTTTCTTGGTTCATATCATGCTGGATTTCTTAATTGGTCTTTTAGTACATGGTTTTGTAGTGTTCTTTTCTGTCTTTGTTCACCTATGCTTTGATACTCATTAATTGGTGTGTGTTACACATCCAAGTATCCAACTGTTTGTGCAATTGTACATGAAAATAATTGGATGCATAATCTATATCGGTTGCCTTGGATTTTCTTGAACAAGTCTCCCTGTATCTGGATTAGTGTTAGGATGGGCTGAAGGTTTATTGGTTATAGTCAAGTTTGATCATGTTTTATTCATGTCATGTGTTAATGCATTGTGCCAACCAAATCCAAAGGGCTATTTGGTCTTTAGGCCATTAGTTATCGTGCCATGTTATAGCACATACAGAAATGGGTTGGCAAAGTCTAAGTAAGTGGAGCACCCCTTCTTCCTTAATTTCTTCTTTTCTGTTCTTTAAGTTACACTGGTGATCCTGCTGCCACGTAATACTTCTTTTTTCTGTTGTACGTCCTCCTATTTTGATTTCCTTCATGGATAGATATGCCATTGAATCTGTGTAAAACTTGAGCATGTATGTGATTGATTCATCGCCTGATGGCTTGTTTGGTTGACTTTTTGTGCCATTGTATTCAAATCTTGAATTTTTGTAAGGATCTTGAAATAATTCATATATCTTCCTAGTGTTATTTTTATCTTAAATCTTATTTTTCTTTCTTTGTTTGGCCAGACTAATGTACAAACTACCATTCCTTTTTTCCTTTTTCTTTTTCTGTTAATTTCTGAGATCTATGTGCACGTCTGATGCATGATGTTTGCGAACTTTATAGGGACAAAACTGATATTTTTCAGCAAGCTCCTTTTTTGCTGTCTAGACTTCCAGTGTTATGTATTTGTCTATGAATAGAGCTTGTTGATTGGCTTTTGAGTTGATGTAGGTTCTTTTTGAGCACAAGTTCTTTGTTTTCTTGGGTCAATGTTGGGTTCTTTGCTAACACTATTGTTTCTATGCACAACAATCATTATCTTTTTCTGGACATAGGAAAGAGTAGTAGTGAGCAACAGTACATCTCTTTTAAGCAGGTATAAGTGTTGAATATTTGAATTTTGGATGGCGTGACTTTGACCAAACTTGTACTGAGGAATACTTGAGTTTCTTCCTGGTAAAATGAAATTGCAGGTGAATGGGCTTCCAGTTGTTGATGTTGATAAAGAGCATGTCAACATCTAGAGTTAAATGTCATAAGCAAAGTAAGGCTAGAGGGAGTTGATCCTATAAATGTTGAATGGAGGATGATGATGCGGTTGCTAATGACGGTCAAAGAATGCTATAATCATACTGGCTGCTCTAAAGCATCCGAAAATACTCTAGGCTATTTGGATTTATCCATCACGCTCATGTTCATCGATGATTACTGGAATTTTGTTTTGTTTATTTTAGTACGATACCAGATTATGCTGAAAATATCATAAGTGTGAGAGACTTTGAATATAGTGCTTGGAATGCATTACACCAGACCGATAATGTGGAGAATTAAACTCAATCAAGGTTTGCAGAACCGATACCGGCAGTCGGATCGACCGGTCGGCGTTACGGTTCGGCACGCTCCCATTCTGTTCCGAACCGAGGCAAAACAACGAAGAAAAATGGAGTCGAACCGGAGAAGAAAGAGAGAGAAATAGAGAGAGAGGGAGGAAGGAAGAAAAAGAGGGAGGGGGGTCTGTCGGAGGGGCCGTCGGAGGGCCTCCGATGGGCCGCCGTGACCTGCAGGTGGCGTTTACGCCCCCTGCGGCTCCGCGGCATGAAACAAGGGCGATCCATCCTTATTTTCGTTTTTTTTTTAAATATATTTTTAAATGAAGCCGGCACTGGGTTTGCCGGCATCACTTTAAAAAATATTTTTTTAAAAAAATACGGGAAACAAGGGTGGATCGCCCCTGTTTCACGCCACGAAGCCGTGGGAGGCATTTACACCGTCCGACGGCCACGACGGCCCACCGAAGGCCCTCCGGCGGATCCCCCTTCTTCTTTTTCTTCCTCTCTCTTTCTCTTCCTCTCTTTTCCTCTTTTTCTCTCTTTTCTTCTCCGGCACCGGCATGTGCCGTTTTCCATGTCGGAACCATCTTGGTTCCCCGTCGGGATGATTCGGCACGTCGCATACCAGGTGGTTCTACCTATTATGGCATTCTTTGGACTCAATCATTGCATGTTTGCATTGATTGATTCAAAAATATAATTTTGAGTTATGAACTTGTTTCCTGAACTTAGATCAAAGGGTTATTGGAAATAACGAGTCTTTGGTATGGACTTTGTTACCTATGCAAGAATTAAGATTGGAGAGAAATATACATATATGTAACACTACCTTGTCTTTGTCAGATGATATTAACAGCATAAGCAAATATGTTAGAGAATGCCATGAATCTTTCTGTAAATGCATGAAGCTGTTAGAATCAACGTTTTTTTTAGGTGCCTGTTGTCTTGCTGAAGGACATGGATAAGCAAGTTTGCTGCTTGTTTTATATTGTTCTCAGTGAATTTTTGTATTTCTAGGAGAACTTTGCGACCACTTGAACAGTACACCATGGAAGTTATTTAAACTTTGGATCATTTTGGTTTAAAATATACAGCAAAGCATGTGTCCTTATTAGAATGCGGTTCCATATCTTTTTCTTGGCCGTGTTGTAATGTGATGTGTCCATTCATGTGGCAGAACAAGCTCTCATGTGTATAATATTAGGGGTGCTAGGACGTGTTTTGTTAATTTTCTTGGTGGTACAAGTGGCACTATCTTTTGGTTGCAACTATTCAAATTTACGTCTGTTTTCACTGGAGCCCGTTATGTATTTGGGTTGGTAGATCAATATGCATTAACGGATCATTTCCAGTTGCAGATGGTATCAAGTTGATTCACTTGTGATGCCAATACTATGGAAACATGTAGATGCAGAAACTTTTGCCTGTTAATTGTTCTTGGCAAAAGGCTGCAAAAATTAATTTACTTATAGTTTGTCTTCCTATCATGTGATAATTTAGTGGTCAGGTAATGGAAATACCTCAATTATGCAGTGCAGTTGCACTGTATTGATATGAATCTCCTGAAAGTGTTATGTATGTTAGAAATCAGGAACAAGGAATTATCTAACCACAGCATATGAAGGAGATGATCAAAACATTTTATAAATCAGTTATCTGTAGTCTCACAACAATCCATCATCCAAGGATGCAAGTGCCAGTATAAACATGCCTTCGATTCATATGATGCGACAAGGATATAAGTGGCAGGATAACATGAATAGCTATCATGTATTTGCCTGTCTGAATAAGTTTTTGTCCATAATGGCTTCTATTGTGATGCCGCCATTATGGTAAAATACAAGGGTGTCAAACAGCTTAGTTGAGGCCAATCAGTGGACCCCTATATGGCCTAGGCAGTTTACCTAGGCAATTGGGCAGCCAACCAGGGAAGAAAGCCTTCCAAACTTTATTATAAATGCCTTTAATTGTATGCATAGATAGACATTTGCATATCGCATATATTATATATATGAGTTTCTTAATTTGACTTTTTGTTTTTTGTTGATTTCTTTTTCTTTTAATTGAATGCATAATTTTGCAGGCACCTTTTGATTGCCTTTGGCGGACTTGGAGGTTTGGAAGAGAGCATAGAAGAAGATAGTAATTTGAAGGTGTAGATAAATTCATTAACTTTTAAAACCAGATTCAGAATGTTTGCATGGATGGAATAGTAAAGTTTTAATTATACTAAATATAGTAAAGATTTTCCTTTGAACCTTTTCGAGAAATGCTTCATGCTCTTTCAATTATGAAGAAAATTTGTCTCTGATATGATATTGCTTAAAAGAAATGGTGAGCCAGATGGAAGCAAGACCAGACCTTAAACATAACTAGTGAGTACTTTATCACTTGGATATTGCAAGCGTGCATTGTTGCTTCTTTGAACCTACGGTTGTACTTTTTCAGAAAAAAGCTTCCTCAGTCTTGTCTTAGGCGAAGTAGCTGCCATAGAGTTGGCCTATTATAAAGATCACTACAAATAACAAGCCTTGGTTCTATCTATCTATATGTAACTAAAGAAACTTCTATAATTAGGGAGTGTTTGGTTGGGGGGGGTGGAGGTCTGGATCGGAATCGGAATGGGTGACTCCCATTCCAATCGTTTGGTTGGGAGGAATCCCATTCCGATTCTGGGGTGGAATAGGAATGGCTCAATCTATATAGAACTCAATCCCTACTCTCATCTATGGATTCAAATTTCTATTCCAATTCTAATACCGATTCCGATTCCGGTCACGAACCAAACGCCTCGGGGGATTTGGCCATTCCAATTCTGATTCCAAGTCATTCCGATTCCCATTCCGATTCCGGTTGTGAATCAAACACCCTCTTAATTGACTGGCATGAGAATACCAATTATGGTACAAGTGACAAGTCACTTTATCTTGTGTATCGACAAATTTACAATTTCATATGGAGTTTATTGCCAACAATATTGCAAATTTGAAATGCCTTAGATTATAAAACTTTTGCAGTGTTTTCACATGCATTGTAAAAAGGAGAACAAATCTTTTGTTTCTCTTAGAGGAACCATAACATTTTCAAGTATTCTGTGAAACTGAAATGTAATCCCTCCACATCAGAGTTAGAGAGAAAGGGAGAAATTCCATATCCATGAAACTAGTGCCAGTTAGACGTGTACTGTATTGTGGAACTTGCTGATCATTTGAAATTCCAAAAAATGGCCTTAGATTTGATATATCTAATAGCTGTCATCAAGCAGATATTTCTGTGCATTGAATTCTCATCATTAGATGACTGGTAACATTTTTTTGGGTAAAGATGATGAGTGACACTCAAGCCATGACACATTATGCATGCATCCTTAGCTCACTGGATACAGTTTTTATCTTCAGGTACTTGGCTTTAGTTGTAAAGATAGCTTGAGAAGTATTGTTTCCTAAAATTGAGGCTGGCAATAGTATAATTTTATTTCTTCCATGTAAAGCTCACATATATAATGTTGCCACTTATTTTAATGAGTCCTTTTTTGGTAGAACTTGGCTCATAGATACTTGCTTATATTTTTGTTTCTGCAGGGAAAAAGTGTTCATGATGTATTCAGTTCTTACTTGAACACATGTCCTTTTCAGGGAAGCAGAACAATAAGAACCGAGGTATCTGTTTTTGGCAGATCAAATTGCTTGTACTTCCAACTTTTCATTGATATTTGCAACTGTTTATATTTTAAATCTTGTGACATAATTCATCCTCAGGAGGCCATTTTTATATCCCTGCACTATTTCCAAGAGCCAATAAAGCGAG
The DNA here is from genome assembly GCF_000442705.2 of Elaeis guineensis. NCBI lineage: Eukaryota > Viridiplantae > Streptophyta > Magnoliopsida > Arecales > Arecaceae > Elaeis > Elaeis guineensis. The sequence goes on from NC_026002.2 coordinate 33,022,985, forward strand.
CCGCATAATCAGACAAAGGAGAGCAGCAGTCTGCTGAATCCGAAAAAGAAAAAGCACTCAGCTTTGAAGAAGCTCAAATGAGATTGTGTTCCTGTCTATTGAAATCTTGCAAGCAGGGTTGTTATGGGAAGTGACATGAATGCAAGATATCAATTGGTTTCCAAAATGCTTTACTCTTAAAGCTTGTGATTTTTTATTAAAAATGGAAGCCATGATCAGTGTTGGAAGGAGTACTTCGTGGAAGCAACCAGACACGGGATGATCAAGTGATCAGGATAGAAACAAGCTGAAAATGTAAAATTTTGTCAAAACTATAATTTATTTTCCAAATTCTTGCAAGTTTGATGGGGATATAGAAGTGTAGAAATTATAATTATAAATCCTCTAACTATTGTGTTAGTCCAAGAAATGATTTGTTGCATATTCTTTAAGGCTGTGTTTAGAAGCGGAATAGAAGATCGAGAATGGTTGGATTAGATGCAGTAAGTTGAAGGGAAAAAAAAAGGGAAGGGTTCAATTATACTTTTTTGCTAGTGTTATTCCGGAGTTTAGTGGGGTAAAAGGGATAAGTGTGTTAGAGAAAAGATAAAGCATTTATAACGTACTATTTTTTCTGAAATATCCTTTCTTCTCATTGGAAATAGTGATTTCTTCAATCAAATGACTGGCTCAAAAGAGGTGGAAAAGATGAATTAAGAAACTCCTATTCCTCTTTATTCCACTTTCTGATACAGACTAAGGTTGCAAAGGATTTCCCTCTTCCCAACGGAGGCTTCATTTGACTGATTGAATTGCGTTTAAATTTAGGCCCATTTTCCTATTTAGGCTCGGGTTTGCATCAGTCATTATTCAAACAACGCGAGACCAAAACCAGATCTAACCAAAGTTGCTTACTTATAGACTGATGTGCATGACTGTTAGATTTCTGCAAGCCATAATCACATTTAGTTCTACAGTAAATCAAATTTTAGATGACTCTCTTATTTTTCACATGTGATGTCATATCATTTAGAGTGAAACCAGATGGCCAATAATGTGTTTGCAAGATCATTTTAAAACATTCTAGCTCCGATTCAAATTAGAATAAAGGTATTGATTAGGATTTAATCATCCAGGATCCTTGTAGTAAACTTGATGCCACTTCTTCATTATATCAGAAATTTAAAAACTTACACAGGATCAGTGTGAACAATTGCTTATATGACCTTAGCCTAGCATGATCCTGTCCAGTCTGAAGTTTCTAGGACAGACCTGAAAATATATGAGGCTTAATAACTAGTTGGGTGTAAATTTTGAAACTAAATATGGTTACCCTGTTCATTTTTCTGTAGAATCAGATTATTCAGAAATCAGAACATCAAGATTAAGTATACGTTAATGATCATAGGTACACATGAAGACAGGCAATTCCAGTTTTAGGACAACAGTTTAGACTCGATCCGCTCCAGCATGTAGGCAACTAGATCTCCTGCCAGTGGATAATATACACTGACCTATACATCAAGAATTCCAAGGGTTGCTTAATTTCCACTTGGACTGCAAAATTATTGGTGCCACTGCTCCTGTCATTACATATTTACATTCTTGCAAGCTTACAAATGCACATCTTAGTTCGTAAGTAAATCACATGGTCCTACAAATTAAATTCTGCGAACACTAAAACTGCATTTAACCGAGAGAGAGACGCAATTGAGACAGATGCAGAAATAAATTGGTTAAAGATGCTTCCAATCTTTTCTTGGATCAAATGACCAAGCTTGTGCAAGAGACAATTTTATCATGAGAATCATCAGACGACATACAAGAGGAGCACAGGCATTCATCCACAAGCATGTTTATTGGAGTCAAAAAAGCATATTGCAAAAACATCAACAGTCAGGCAGAACAAGTCCAACTAGCATGATGTCAACAGCTAAACATCAGAAGAGCACTGGTGTGTGTTGTCTCTGGATCTTCTTTAAACAAAAGGGGAAAAAATGTGCAAATACATCCAAAGTCAGCAGTACATATTCAAATAAGAAGAGGTTAAAAAGTAAACATCTGGATATTGGTGTTGTTTTTGTATCTTCATGGAAAAAAAAGGGGAAAAAAAAAAAGCCTAGGACTCAGAGAGCTTGGTCATCTTGCTGGGGTGGAACTGATGGGGCCAGGATGATCCTCTTCGGCACTCATCATTTTATTGGCATGCCACTTTGAGAATCCCTCAAGAAGGGCTTCCCGCATCCATGGATGCCTACATTGCTCCCCAGCTTCAGGAATGGTAAGCCATCTCCGATGGCGTGTGCTTTGTTCTGGCCATGAGCCGAGCTCCTCCTTGACATGCATAGCAAACATTGCAGCTTTGCACAAGCCTTCTGGGCTGAACTCATCTTGATGACTTTTGCTTTTGAAGTAATAGAATCCCAAAAATTCCTGAGATGGAAGCACGAACCAGTTTGCAACTCAAACAACAAAAGAAGAAAAGTTTATAGAATCCCTTCAAGAAAAAACAAGGGAGTTTGCAGAACCAAATAAACAAAACTTGGGCATCGCATGAAGGAAAACATCAGTAATAAATATAAAACCTTCTTTATGGTGAGAAAAAGGGGAGAGTCAGCAAAGCCTTGTCACAAACTCCTAAGTTGAACATCATTAAATCAATGTATTTCAATATTAAAAGTACGGACTATTTAATACTTCATTGTAATTTCTTCCCAAGCTCTTGCTCAAGTAAATAGCTTCATATCTACTTAAGCAAATAGCTAGCAGCCATCATCCCTTTATCTAATATATTCTGACTCAAGTAACAAGTAAACATAAGAAAAACCAACAAGCCTTATTAGAACTGATTTATTAACTCTTTTCATTCTTCATAACTCAATAATATATAGGTTCTAGGGGTACTGCCACTTTGAGTTGAGCTTTCATAAAAACTCCTTCCTTGAAACTTCCATCTACATTTGATCCCTCCACCTGCTCCACCCTCTTATCCTTGATCTTTTAAAAGAGATCAAAACTGCTTTCTATACTCAGGATCCTCAAATTTTCAGTAATCTCTAAACCATCTCAACTAGGGTGACACACACTTACTCTTGTTGATCCTTTATATCTCCCTTAAATTTTACTGTGCCTCACAGTACTCAGCGCTGCAAAACAATGATCACTAAAACTCATTTAATATGGGTCTTTTTAATATGCAAATCATTATTTGGGCCTTTTTAATGTTGTTAATATTTTCCCCTTAATTTTGAACATATTCCATCAGATTCAAACCAGATCAGAGGCAATCCAAGTCTGAACAAGCAACCCAAAAAATCTGATTTATCCCATCTGACAATCCAAACATTCAGCTTTAGTTCAACCTTGATCGAGTTATGTAAAGAAATGGATACCCGATGGTGGTGGCTGGTGCAGGACCCAAGGTTTGGAGGCATCAGATGGTGGAGACTGGAGAGGAAGACATGGAAAGCAAGGACTGAAGTTTGGGTTGGGAAGTTAGGTGGTTTATATGTATATGGTATGCCAATGTTTAGTCTTAATAAAATCATCATAGAGATATAGTCAACTCCAATCCAAATTCAGTCCGTTACCAGATACTTGAGAGGTTACCAGATCCAACACCCCCTTCTATATATTAATATTATGAATCTGATTTTGATTCAAAATCAGATCCATTGATTGGCCTAGCTACAATGAGACAAACACCTAGAATGCGCTGCCTCCACTCTGTCCGCCCTGCATCTAATGTTTCTTCTACAGGTTCTAAAATTCTTCAATATCTTAATTGGATCCTGCAAGAAGCAACCATCTAATTAGCAGCCACCCCCATACAGTCAGAAATAGATTGTGCCAGCTGAAAGCTCCTAAACAAAGGATTATAGACCTACAACTTGTTTCTCACTTTCTCTATTATTAATTTTTCTCCTATCTGCAATTGATCAGTTCACAAGTATCTCTTTGTTCTTAATCCAAGAGAATAAAAAGAGTGCATACAAATAAATTCGTACCATATTTTACTGCCAGCCTACCAGCATAAGTGCCGAATCTGGTACTGCAGACCTTGATATATATCATAGTGTAATCAAATGTTAAATATTCAGGTCTTGTTTAACACATTGGTTCATCAGCTGGGCTAATATAGTTTGCCCTGAATAGTGTCTTCGCTCAAGCCAAAATTGATAAAATACTTTAAGAAATCCTAAAATATTATAAATAACAAACACTATTCAGCATATGCCACTATATGAGTACCTCACAACAGTGTATTCCATAGTATATCAAAAGGCTCTACAAATCACAGGAAAATGCTAATAATTTTATAATGGCTGAAAATTTCAAGAAGAAAAATTACATCACTTGGCTTTGAATCTTCATTATTAAAACTTTGCTAAGATTAACCTGCAGGGAAATAAAAAGAGAATCCTATCTAGGCTTTCTAGGTAATTGAATTTCAGCGTTGAGCTAATTAAAGCTAATAATTTATAACATATTAGTGTCGCATATATAGTGAGCAACATTCATGTAAAATAATTAAAATTATTATATCTATTTTCACATATATAACATATTCATACAAGTAGATCACAAAGGTGCACTGCAGGAAGAAAGAATAGCAATAACATTGATACCATTATATCCCCTCGAACTCCTGCTTCTTCAAGAGCTTCTCTTACAGCAGCCTCTTCAACAGTTTCATCATTTTCCCATCCTCCCTGTAAAGACAAGATAATTAGAATATAAAATTAGAGCATCCTCAAAAGTAAGAAAAGTCAAAACAAGAAACTAAAAAGAAATACCCATGCATGTGAATGACAACGACAAGACCGCAAGGATGAGAAACATAATGATAACCAATGCCCGCTGTACCGATATCAGACCCCGTACCGATGGCGGACCGGTATGGTACGATACCAGTACCATATTGTACCGACATATGGTACGCTTCAGCGTACCGGTTCAGTACCGGTATTTTTTTTTTGTTTTGTTTTTTTTTTGTGTTCAAATTATTAATTCATAAATACAACCCCAAAATTACATTATATTGCATATATTGACATATTTGGGTTCAATTTTTGAGTTCGGTAGCGGTACAGGGACTCTTGATCCAAAATTTCAAATATATATTTATTTACATTATATTACAACTATATCATCCTAAAATTAAAAAGAAAATATATAAATGTGCATTAAAATATATCTAAATTTTTAAAGTACAAAGCACAAAGAATGATATACTAACCTCAAGATCTGCTCTACATCTAATTTCTCGTCAAGTGTCTGTGACGCTCGTAAATATCTGGATCATTAGCATAATCTGGAGGAACATCAGTCCAACCCTCTAACCAAGACGCACTGTACTCTTGAATATTCATCCCATAAAGCATCCTCTCTGAATTGTAAGACATCTCAGATCTCTCATTCAAACTCTGGCTCTGAGAAGTATCCTCAGGATGATAGTATGGCTGTAGAGGAGCCCATCCGAATATGTCGGTAGCAAAATCTGATCCGTAAAATACTCCAAGCTGCATAGAGTAATAACCACTAGAAGACGATGCCTCGGATGCACCATATCCATATGGATCATAAGGTAGCTGCAGATAATAGAATCCATAATGCGAGGATGATCCAGATACATCCATAGATCCTATTCCACGTGCAAAATCGTCTACAGCTGCATCATGTTCTGGACGATCTCTAGGAGCCTGTCGTCTATATGAAATCGACTCCCCACGGTCTCTACCGACTCGTCCACCATGATCCTTATCTTGTATGGCATGTGTAAACTAGGATTCATCGGTGAATCAAATATCACCCTACGGTTGTGTCTCATAAACAGTGATCTCCTGTCCTCCAGTTCCTCTCTGATCATCAGATCCATGACTACCACTACCAATATCATCATCACTCTCTCTGATCTCTGAATCTGAATCAGATTGCTCCTGTACTCTCGAGAGTGGTGCACGTGCAAGTGTCTTTTCTTTTCCCCCTTGTGCCCCTCTGTGACTGAGTTTTCCGTGATTGGAAAGATGGATGTCTTCTTGCTGACTGCCGAGTTCGTCTCAATATTTGTCGCTCAAACCTATGCGAGGATGTATCGGACATCGAGTCATGTGATGAATGAGTCCCCTGTGTCTCCTTATGCTATGACTGATCAGCTGGAACCTTATGTGAAATATTTATTTCTGCCCATTGTCCTGGATCCACCCTGATCTCCCTAGCTACCACACTGGCTGGTCGTGGAAGAGACCCGGCTCATCAAGCTCTGGCTTCTGCTGCTGACCTGCAAGCCATCCGATGATCGGATCGTCGTCCTCGTCAGCATAATCAGCTAATGTCGGATCAGTGTACTTTAGTTGTACTTCCTTCTGAATATATTTTAGCCTCAACCTCAGATTATAGTGAACATATACAAGATCATTGAAGCATTTTTGTGTCAAACGATTTTTTTGTTTGCTGTGGATAAGGACAAAAATCGATCAATTGCGCTCATAGCCACTAGCAGAGACTGTTTGAGAAAGAATACGGACAGCCACACCTCTATTCTGCGGACATTCCAAAATAAATCCACCATTCAGTTGCAACCTACCTGGGCTATCACTAAAAGACAACCCAAATGTTGCCTCTCAGATAGACAACCCACCTGGGCTGTCACTAAAAGACAGCCCAAGCCCCACACCACTGCCCCCCCTTTTTTCACGTGAAGTGTCGGTACGGTTCGGTTCAACGCCGAACCGAACCGTACCGATCCATACTGCCCGATTTTGGACGGTATGGAGCCGAATCGCACGGAACCACCCGGTTCGGTGCGGTTCGAAGTGTTTTTTCAAAAAAAATGGCTGAACCAGATCGACGGCCAGTACGCCCCGTCTGGGTGGATCAACCCGGTATGGCGAACCTTGGTACTGATAACAATGTTATAGGACTTCAGAATAAAATTACCACACCACAAACCACATGTAAAAAGGCCCTTACAAATATCATGACTTAGCAAGAAAACAAAGAACAGTTTAGCAAGCAAGAATCTGCAAAAAAAATAGAAGTAAAAATCTGAACACAAGATTGTGGGAGCATCAAAATTGACGGAAAGGATATATGTCATAGAGTATATTGAAGTGAAAAAAATATCTCCCTTTCTCTTATCTTTAGCTGCTTCTTGGTTACTATGGACATCATACTTCATCTACCACTATTTAGGACTTGGTCTACCACAACTCAGGAGTTGGCCAAAAAATTTGATAATATGTTTTCACTTGGTGAGGCAACCCAAACCATGGCTCATAGAGATAACAGGAAAAACTTATGCAGGAAAATGGAAGCCCAAGAAATAGCATATGAAGGTTTGAAACTCGTTCTAAAACAAAAGGTAGTCCAAAATTAATAAGGTTTCAAAGTTCAAAAGCAACAGATTGGTCATTATTTAAATTAAGGTTTAGGTCGACCAACCTCCACCAGCAGCTGGACATGGCAGGAATAATAATTTACCCTAATCTCATAGAGAAGAACTATAAAAATGCTTGCTTCCATCACCATAACTGGAGTCTCTATGATGGAACAGTAATTTTGCTTGGTTATCATGCTGCAGCGGGCAATTAAAAAATCTAAGAATCACAGAGATATGCACCTACCACAAAGAAGGGCGGCAAATGGGTCATGTTGGATCAGTTGTTGCATCCAATCCATATAAGAATCACAAGAAGAATTCAAATCCAAGCCTAATTCATACCTGTATGGGTCAGGTAGGGTAAAGTTTTAATATATTTTTATTAATCTACACACTGGTTGTTTAATTATATCATAAATATATTACACAAGAACACAACAATTGAACTACTAAAAGAAAAAATGGCTACTTAAATTCAAGGAAGATTGTGTACAATATATAACATGAGTTTCAGGTCAGGTACAGAATGGGTCAATTAGTGATCCAAATTCTATCCATATTTGAAACAGGTTCTGTTTTCCTAAGCCTAGTCCAAGTAATTTCAGTTCAAATTGGACCAGGCGATGTTTGGGTTGGTTACAGATCAAAAGCAGGTCAATCTAGTCAAGCAAAACAAAAATTTAAGTGCTGCTAGCATGGACCAATGGCCAAAACAGCTTCTGCCGTGCCATGCTGGGACCTAAAAAAGAAGGGAAAAAGGGCATAAGAGACTCTTGGTACCTATGGTACCTAGCCATATCAACCAGAGCAGTACTGGCACAAGTTGATACCTGCAGGGTTTTTGATACAGGTCACCACTACTTGACACCAAGTAGAAAACCTAATATTCAGCAGTACCAACCCAGTGTTAGATGTTAGAACTAGCCTGGCATGGGCCAGCTCACTGTTCCATGCCAACAGTGACCTTTTAGATATTTTAGTTGCAAGTGATTCTTCTCATGGTTGGATTAGCTTAGAAATGATACTAGTGCCTCCCAAAACTTTCTCTGAGCTTCAGCTAGGACTTTGTGGTTTACTCTTTAGCTAACAACTGTACACTTGAATTGGTTTCAAATGTTATATAAGGAAACAATTAGGTGGGTCAAGCTTATCCTAATGTAACCTCTTCTTTATGGTAGACCATGATGATTAGCAACTTATTCAGTGGATGAAAAATGATTGTTTGAGCTAGAAGGATTTTTTGATGGATATAAAACATCTCCCTTTCTTCAATTTCTTCTGCTCACCTATCTATCTCAAGTTTCTAAATTATCACTTTTGAAACCATCCTCTTAAATGTTCATTCAATACAAAAACAAAAAATCATCATTGCTATGGATATTAAGAGAGAGATGTTTGCTAAGATGATACAAACATCACTGGACATATTCATCGAAAGGCCCAAATCATGGTCTACTGAGATGGTGAACCTTGGCCCAGATATTCCTAAGCTTGTAGATAATATCTGGCTAAAGATCTAGTTTTTCTTTCCTTATTATTTTCCTCTAGACTAGAAGAAAATAAAAAAACTTTTAGAGTAGTGATCCACCAAAGCATGTTAAAACACAACCTAAGATTAAAAAAATAGTACTTATCTGTCTTCCAAAATTTGTTGGTTGTGCATCATCTTATAAAGTAAAGAGTATTAGATATTCTACTTCACAAAAATTCATAAATTCTACAGTTTCGGGAAAAAATGCAATGAGGGTAAAGAAACCTTGTTATGGAGTCTATGTTCACAGGAGATGCAAACTGACGATTAGAACAGAATGGCATAGATGTTCTAAAAGATGATGGCAACTAAAAAGAGTATGCAATATGATCACTAATAGGAAAAAAATGAATCAAAAACTTCATTTTGAATAAAATAATAGGACAAATAAGATTATGATTTGAAGCAAATCTTCTAACACAATCAAATAGCAATTACCAAATTATTGTGAAGCATCAATTCCTCCAAGAGATAATACAAAATCATTTAATTTACAATGACATTCATCCAGATGCATGAATCCACCTCAGCATTTTATTATCTATGATATTCATTTATGTGAAGCCTCACTCATATAAATCACAGTATTACCGGCAGATATTTTCTAAGGGTGCCAAAATATGACCCGATCCGCCAGCCCGACCCGCCATAAGCAGGTTTGGGTTTAGATTAAACAGGTTTGGATTATAAACAGGTCGACCTGTTTAATCCATTTATTAAATGGATCGGATTTGGGTTTAAATTTTTCAACCTGCCCAATCTGTTTAACCCGTTTATAATTTTTATTTAAAATATTTGAGATATGGGCTTGTGATAAAATTTAAGCTGTCCATTTGAATTCAGATCCGCGGTGCTCCACAAATTTTAGGCATGGCCACCGAGAGTCCCAAAAGCTGCCTCCCGTCTCCCCAAAATCCCTCCTTGTGCTCCTCCTCCCATAACGCGCCTCCGCCTCCTCCAGCGGCCCACCACACTATCCAACATAGGGGTGGCAAACGGATCGGATCGATCATAAATGGATCGGATCAGAAAATGATCAACCCAAAACCGACCTGTTTATTAAACGGATCAAAAATTCAAACCTGAACCCGACCTGTTTATTAAACAGGTAATCCGATCCGATCCGTTAACCCGTTTATTAAATAGGTCAAATTAGGTTAAACGGATTAAACAGGTTAAACAAGTTAAACAGATCGGATTAAATGGATCAGAAACAGGTTAAACAGGTTAAATGGATTATCTGACTCAACCCAACCTAAATATTAAACGGGTTAAACGGGTCAGATATCTAAAATCCATATCCGATCTAATTATTAAACAGGTTAAACGGGTCGATCCGTTTATAATCCGAACCCGTTTAGCTTAAACCCAAACCTGTTTATGGCGGGTCGAACATGGGTCGGGTTGGCGGGTCGAATCATATTTTGCCAGCCCTAATCCAACACACCGTGGCAGGGTGCGGCTTCGCCATCCAATCTCCCCCATCTGTACCCCCGCCTCCTCTGGCTACCCCTTGTATCTCACCAATACTCTAGGTCCCGTGGCTAGGGTTTTCCGCATTCTTCCCCTCCCTTTCTTTCTTCTCTGCCGCCGTTGTTCTAGAGACTGCCGAGGTCGAGTTCCGCACTTCGGCCAGGCTTGCCGCTTGCCGAAGGGGAAGGAACCGGAGGTCAAGGAGGCAGTAGGGCGTCGACCGGAGGTGCTCCCCAACGCCACCACCTATTCCATCGTCAAATCCCTCTTCCAGGTTCACTCTCTCCTCTCCCTTCTTGATGACAACGGCCTTTCCCTCTCCAGCCACTCCGTCGCTGTGCACGCCGTCCGCTTCCCCTACTCCTACTACTACTGCTCCAACAGCCAGCGCCTAGTGGACGACGCCACCGTGGTCCACTACGCCCATGTGGTGGCGACCGAGAGCTTGGTGGAGGAGACCGCGGTGAAGTTCGAAACAGAGCGTTGAAGCTGGAGGTGGCCAAGAGAGCTCCGATCGGATGGAGCCGGAGGCGGTGAGAGCGCGGTCGAATGGAGATGCGGTAAGGGCGGTCGAGCGGAGATGCGGCGAAGGCGGTTGGCAGAGACCAACAGGTTTTTATTTTTTTTATTTTTTTAAAATAGGTTGTAAACGGGTTGGATTTTATTGTTTTTTTAATTGAATTATAATCGGGTTGTAAACAGGTTAGATCAGGTAACCCATTTATTAAATAGGTCAGGTTCGGGTTTTAAAGTCTGACCTGTTTATTTAAATAGATCGAGTCCAGATTCAGAGTTTTTGGACTCGACCCGTATTTGATCCGACCCATTTATATATCCGATCCGACCCAATTGCTACCCCTAATATTTTCATACTAAAAACCAAAAATATATTTGCCCAATAATGGACCAGCGGTCCTCCTACATCACTTCTAGCCTACATAATTCTCTAGATTTTCATGAACTAGCCTGCTTCATAAATTACAGCCAACCAAGGATAAGCCCAAATGTTTGCAGCTTTGACAAGATCCTCAGAAGTCCAAGTAACCCATTTGGTATCTTGAAATAGAGACTCAACAAACAAGCCAGAGCACCTCGACTTCAGCAATTCATTGCAAATGACTTGTAGAGCACAGTTTTACATGAACTCAATAGTACAAAATATGTAAGGTGGTCTTTTGTGATTTATAATGTTCAGGAAAATTTTAATAGTGCATTAGCATGCTCCTTCCAGCTAAATTGAGTCCAAGAAACTCATTTGCAATCTCAAATTGGAGACCCAACAAAGACGCCAGAGCACCTCAGCTTCAGCAATTAATTCCAGATTGACTTGTAGAGTCCAGTTTTACAAGAAACCCATTAGTACAAAATATGCAAGGTGGCCATTATGATCCATAACTCTTCAGGAAAATTTTAATGGTGTCCTATTGTGCATCTTCCAGATAAATTGATCCTAAAGTTAAGCAGGTCACTTGAATGCCTGTTCACTCAGGATTAAGGGTGGAAATAGGCCAGGCCAGGCCAGGCTTTGGCTTAAACAGGCCAGGCCTGTATTGTAAAATACTAGCCTGAGCCTGGCCTGTTGGACTGGTTCAGGCTTAAAATGAGGCTCGGCCTGACTTGTTTTGCAAAATAAAAAAGCCTGGCCTGGCCTGAAAGCCTATTTAAAAAGACTCTTCCGTCTTCTTGATTCTCAAAAGGACTAAGATAATTAGATATTGATGGATAAGATCAATAATTAATTAATTATATATATTAATAAAATAATAATTTTTATTAAATTATATATATATACAATTTATACAGGCCAGTCTGCAGGTTTTCAGACCAGGCTTTGGAATTTTAGGCCTGATCTATTTATTTAAACAGGCCTTTTTAAAAGCCTATACCTGGCTTATTTAGATAAATAGGTCAGGCCAGGCCAGGCCGACAGCAGACCAGGCCGTAGGCCCCTGACAGGCCGCCTGGCCTATTTCCATCCCTACTCAGGATATATGCTACATTGCACCAAAAGTTAGAAATACAACAAAAAACATAAGAATGAAAAAAGAGATCCTTCAGTCAAGGTAAATTTTTGAAAATGTTGGGCTGAGTTTCAAGTAGTTGTGTCAGGTACAAAGAAGAACAATTTAATAAAAAGGAAACCAAAGAATTCTAAAAGAGAGCAAGCGAATGAAAGTAAAATATTAAATAAAAGTCAATAGCTACCTTAGGAGCCACTTTGGTGCATGGTTGCCAAAAATATGGGATATCCCACTCAAGCGAAAATTTGTAGAAAGGAAACAGGGAAGTGAAGAAGCAAGTGAGAACAAGAAAGCTATCCACCCTGCATTCCATATCTCCAAGATACCAGAAACCATCAAAAAGGTGATTTCTGGTATCAAGGGCCTACCCAATCCCTCAGACTTCACTTCACCCTCCCCCATCTCCTCACCTCTACAGATTCCATGCTTATGTATTAAGATATCATAAGGATGTGGTAGACACATATCCAAACAGCCCCTGAGTAAATTCATTTCAGTACAACTAATGACACTTGAATATTTACAGCTATTTTGCCCTGATAAACTGAAATGTGCACTTAAAACATTGAAAGCAAAGAACAATAGTGGTGTCCCCTGCTTGCAAGAACTAGCTCATAGCATCAATTTCAAACAAAATTACTTCACAGATGTATAAAGGCCAGAGTACACTTAATGCTGTAACAACAATATAAGACAAAAATAATCTACAGTCAGTTTTAGTGAGTTTTGGCAGAAACTAGTTGAAACCACTGAAACTGCACCAAACTGACTGAAACTGACAAAATTGACCACAACCAGAAACTGAGGGTCAGTTTTGATTCGGTCTCGACAAAAACATATTGCTTTGGCTGAAACTCAAAATCTTGTTCGTTGTAATTAAAAATCAACTTGAACTGCAAGGGTAAGCAACAGTTTGATCCCTTCAAATTTTAAAAAGATAAACTAATCATATCACATGAAAGCATATTTGCAAATCTACAACCATTTAATACATGTAATATATATGAAATGCTGATCCTCAGAAATTCCTGATATGCTAAAATGTCATAGTCAGAAACTTACAAAGTGCCATGGTAGTAACTTTTTTTTTTGACTACCAGAGCTTCTTCTTATACATCTATATCAACTTGAAGCTGTGACGATATTTCGACATGTGATACTGGCTACTGACTATATCACATTTATTAACTTGAAGTTGTATTAAATCTTTTTTCATTACCGCAAGGCATAGAAGGGGAGGTCATAAGCACCTATACCGTAAAATCGAAGATGGATAGTCATATGCTAAAGATGTATAAGAACCTCCAATACACATATATCACATGCAAAACTAGTTGCAACTTAGTCAAGTAACAAGATCCAAAGGTATTAGTACTCTGTCCGCCTATTCTAATCCATCTGTAATTGATACCTAGGAAAAAATAAATAAATACATCGAAGATAATTCAGGGTGCTAGCTGTAAAATAATTTGTGTGAATAATTGTACATAACAGCAAGAAGTGAAGGATATGACACTTCAAGCGCTTTCCCCTTCATCAAACCTAATCATTCAAGAGACAGATAGAGGATTTGCATTCCAATCAATCACTTATTTGTGAAGGTACATGTAGTGAAAGTTGTCGCATTCTAGAATGTTATTTTATGGACAAGATAAGGTGAAATGAGTCAGACCAGAACCAACCCAATTTTGTCCAGATGCAAACCAATTTTAGGGCCAATCAAGTTGGGTCTCAGGAGACCTGCATGGCTCAGAGTGCAATCTGGTGAAGCTCATAACCAGCTCACTGGACCACACCAGACTTGAGCGGACAAAAATATATAGCTTAGGAACACATACATGCCAAACATGATAACCAACAAGAAAAGCAAGTGGGTTAATTTGAGGTTCAATTTGTAGATCTAAAATATGACGTAGGGTTAAGTTGGACTAGAGATTGCATCCCTGCATTTGCATGAATATGATAAGAAAACAAAAGGATTATAGAATGCAGGTGATCAAGGCAATGTTACCATCTGCGTTGAAAACAAGAGTGCAGGTGATCAAGGCAATGTTTTGAATTCAATTTGTGTATGTCCATTGCTCAAAAAAATCATGCACATTGATAATACTTAGACTCTTTTATCCAAAAAAGAATGGGACAAATGATCTTTCCTCTGCAACACATAAGTGAAACAAAAAATGCTAAATGCATGGAGATCCTAACCACACCACAAGCCTCAATTTATATTTCTAGATTTCTTCATATTTGGCATAGTCACTGCATTAAAGGAGTGGAAAGACAAGGACACTGCATTAAAGATCTTGGAGGATAAAGGAGAATTTAGTTTTCAGTAACCTTGTGAAGTTCTTTGTGATAACTAATAAATTAGTTGTAAACAATTAAATGCTCACCAAGAGAACGAAGCATATTCTAGTATGTTGCCACTTATTAAAGGAAAGGTAACGTGGTGAAACATTCATGCCTCATTTCAGGAATCAAGGTATCCTTACACATGCTCTCAGGTGACTAAGACATCAATCTATTTCTTCTATGTTGATGTCCATATTCCACTTTGAAGGGAATATTAGTATATACTCATAAAGACATAAGTACAGATGCACATAGGCATGTATACAACCCGACTGTTTGTCTAATAACAATTCTGTTTCTATTTTGCTTCTTTGTCTACCTTCCTCTTTTTAATTATTTGTTGTGATGATAACAATGTAGAGCTTGGAATATCATACCTTTGGAAACAGGAGGCCTGGTCCACTTTGTGAATTTATCATAAGAACTTCAACAATCTTCTTGGGCTTAGAGCCACAACTTTCATCACATTTTCTATATTTGAATGGTATACACCTGTGGAAAGTGAAATGTGTTAGAAAATATATTAGTAAAACTATATATAGCAGTCTAAATTAAAATTTCAAGAGCTTATATTCATAACAATGTGCAAATTTATTAAAAGTTTCGACCGTGCATCACCTACAAACTTAAACACTGGAGCATAATATAAAAATATGTCATTTGTAACCACTTTGTTCAATGTGACAAGAAAAACATCTCTAAAAAATTGTAAGCTTTATTACATTTTTCTGTGCACATAATATTACCAAGACTAGACTAGTTTGGACAATATTGTACCAATGCAAATTCATCAGGAGAACCTCATCATGGTGATGTAAATGTCCACCAATATCAACATGGTACCACAATTATTACCACAACCGCAATCATAAGCCGTTTCCAGAAATTTGGGTCTACCTCCATAATTTTAACATTGTGCATGTATTTTCCAGCACCGAGAATGTTTGGACCTTCCTTGTTTGAGCTAAATTAGGCATTGCATTATTATAATCAAGCAAGCCTTGCTGACATGCAGAGCCATATAATACCCTACAGAGACTAACTAATCATCAATCAGCAACACCACCATCTGCCTCAGTGATGTTTGCAGAATAACTAGAATGCTAAAAATAGCCACCTGATGCTACAAACTAAAGATTGTTTTGAACCCATGACGAGGTTCCATTCAACCTATAGTTAATTCAACATTGCAGGCAATCCTTCTTGAACTTGCTTTCCACCCAAACTCGAGAGTCTACACTCATCCTAGGCTTTCCGCTTGACCCATAATCATAAAACTCGCCAAAGAGGGCTTCAACACAAAAGGAACAAGATATCCATATCAGATTATAGTTCAAATCCCAACCACCTAATTTTTCTCCTTCACCAAACCATATCATTAAACCATGACAATGAAACAAAAGCCGAAATTGGTCAACTAAGATCTCACTTCACCCACATTCAACGCTCATCCACGAAAGCAAGGATATAAAATTAAAAGGTAACAACGATTATTAAAGAAGACAACATATATTATAAGAATGAGCAAAACAGTGGACTGTAAAGAATCAACCCTAAACAATCCATCAAAATCAATCAACCAATCTTCGAATCATATGTAATGTCGCCTTTGAAAAAGAAAAAACGACAGCGAAAGTGACAATCACAAAGATCATCATGTTGCAACCACCACAACAACAAGAACCACCCACAGCAGCGGCCCACGGTCAACAGCAAAAACAATCAATTTATTCACAAAAAAAAACCGTTGACTTAGAAAAATCGTATCCAATTAAATCGTTCATGCATGGATGCATTGAAAAGAAAACATGAAAAAGAAAAAAAATGAAGACAGAAAGCAGAATAATTTTTTTAAAATATATATATGTATACATATATAGGAATAAGGAGATGTATGGGGAGAGGGAGGGACCCGGCAACAAGGCGACAACCGGCCTCGTATCGCTGCTGATGTCGACCCGTGCGGGCCACCAAATCACACATGCTCTTCTCCCTTCTCACCCCCACCCCCTTCTCTCTCTCTCTCTCTCTCTCTCTCTCTCTCTCGCTCGCTCGCTCTCTTTATCCTTCTTTCCTTTTTCGAAGCAAGCGAAAGATATCTATTTCCATTCACTCTTCTCCTCTCGACATCCCGGAGAGACGCCAATGCAGCGGCAACGGCCACGGTAGAAGAAGGAAACTCCGAGGCGAGAAAAAAAGGAAGGGTGCCGAAAGGAACAGAGGGGAGATTAGGAGAAAGAAGTACAGAGAACGTCCAAAATATTAAGAAATAAATAATGGTAACAATAATAAATGATATCTCGAAAAGGCCTTTGGTGGGGGCCGCGGGTACTCGTAAAAGGTTCGGATAGAGGCCAAAAAGAGGAAGCTTTTTGGCTGCTCCCGCGTCCCTCGATGACGACCGAACCAAAGCCTCCGATGTTGAAAGAGTCTGTGGGGAGACTCACTGCGTGCCGCTTCCCTAGTCCCTACTACCTCTCTCCGCCCCATTTTTTTTCTCAAAAAAAAAAAAAAAATCTCCATCATTTTATTTATTTATTATTATTAAGATTAACATGATATAATCTGATCTTTGTCCTCACGGATTTGGCCTATCAATTTTATTTGTTTATCTTGTCCCTAAGGACCATTTAGAGTCCTACAAATAGAGCTGTATGCAATTCAAATTGCAGATATGAGCCACCCAATTTGTTTGAATGCATGCAACTCAAATTGGACAGGAAGACGAATAGCTCGTTAGACCATATCTTAAAGCTATCTTGTAATAAATCAACTCACGATAAAAATTGTCGAGGGATGTATCTAGTCTTCAAGGCCCTCCCAACATACGTGACCTTCACAATTGAGTTAATTCAAGTCAATTAACTTCATCCCTATAACATAATGCATACTTGTGCTTCTAAAAAATTTCTCTCCTAGCAAGAAATATCAATCTTTAACATCGATAAGCTCAAAGATTTAAATGTGTTCCTTCTATTCTAATTTTTGTATCACTATTTGAAATGCTATATTATTCATTGATGTTATTATTAGATGCATCGCTTATCAAGTCTATTAAGTAGTTGCTTAATGCTTTTTTATTATAGAGAATTTGCATCTATCTTTAAGCAACCTCGTATCTTCTTTAAAGTAAATCTCTATCTTTAAAATAACTATAATTGCAATTGGAGGAATATATTTAATATTTATCTTTAGAGAACTCATATCTTTTTTTCTTGTTTTTTATTTTCTGATTAGAAAATCATATCTTCTTCAAAATCAGTATCCTTTAATAACTGAATATAACCATATTTGCCATGTTTTTTTAAGTTCCATGGCATAAGAATATTCTTGTTAAAGATACATAGAGATAAGGCATTTCGTCATTTGTTATATTGTTTTTGCACTCTATCCTTTACAAGCCATATTTTAGCAAGATGAGCATAAATAATTTTGATCCATGTCTAATCAAAAATTTTTCTTATCTCTCCTATTTAAAGAGAAAGTTAGAAGTCTAGCAAGAGAAGGAATGTATATTGAAAAATTCCATACATTGTAATATTGTATGTGTTTGACACATGAAAGCATCCAAATATTGCCATGCTAAATCAATGCGTGCAAGTTATTTGCTTGTCGAATCTTCAAAGTTTTTGGCAGGATTTAGAGTTTTTTTTTCCCTTTTATTTTACTATATTTTCTTATTGACTTATTTCGGACATGTACATATTTTCGTACCTATAAAACTCAGCATATAGTATGCCTCTCGCACCTCCATAGAATTCTGGCTTTATTAAAATATTATCAGAAAGTAAATGCTAGCGTAAGGATTTGAACCTGCTGGCTCCTGAAACAATCGCATGCGCCAACCAAGGCAGTTGGGAAAAAACGGATGGCATGGAATGGGAAAACATGGGGGTAGGAGACGGGGATGACTGACATTCCTGATGCATGGTTCCATCATAAACCAACCAACAACACTCGGATCGACTTTAAAAGGAAACTTTTACAAAGCCGCCAATGAAATAACCAAATCTAATTTCTAGCCCCCAAAAAAAAAAAAAAATCCAAATCCATTGATTGAAGACAATGGAGCCGAGTCCGACTCAGCGGCAACCAAACCACGGCTTCAGTTTGCGTTTAAAGTTATTTTTAAATTTTGAGACACCTAGTCAAACCTATCAAAGAATTCCATGACTTTCCCCAGCTTACATAGAAGTTACACGTACGTCAGCGACACTATATGTGATGGTCCGGCCCGAATAAAAATTTCAGCCCACCAAAATCTAAAAAAAAAAAAACAGGGGAGAAGACTCCCGAAGGGAGTCTTCTTCCTCCTCTCATCAGCTCCCAATCGGAGTCGAAAAGAGCCCCCTCCGGCTCTATTTAAGGAGGAGAACCCTCCTCTCTCCCTCTCATCGAGAAATCTCGGAGCAAAACGACGGCAATCGCCGGAAAATCCTCACGGAGACCCGTCACTGTGTCCATCCAATTGCTCGTCGGAAAAATCTCGCCGGCGTCGAAGGTAAGCCTCCTTCCCTTCCTCTCTTCTCCCCTTTCCTTCTCGTGCCGGTGTGCACGCTCGCTGACGACCGGAGTCGCCGGATTTTGTTGCGGAAGAACCTCTGTTTTTGCCCGTTTTTCTTCGATTTTTTCGATGCCGGTGGTCACCACCGACCATCGGTTTGGCCCTCCTCCTGCCGACGGCCGCCCCATGCCGGCTGTGCCGCCGATCGAAACTCCAACGAGGGGACCTCATGGTCCCCTGTTTCGGCCCAAAGGAACCCACGGGAAGAAGAAAAGAAGAGGAAGAAGAAGAAAGAAAAAGAAGAAAAGAAGAGGAAGAAGGAAAAGAAAAGAAAAAGAAAAGAAAAAGAAAGAAAAGAAAAAAAAAAGAAAAAAAAAAGAAGAGGAAGAAAAATAAAATAATAATAATATAATAATAATAAATAGGATTTTCTCTCCTCTCTCTTTCGTGAAGAAAAAGAAAAAAAAAAGAAAGAAAAATAAAATTAATTAATTAATAAATAATAATATAAATAATAAAATATGAGAAAGAGAGTTTCTCTCTCTTCCCTCTCTTTCTTCAGCCTGAACTAGTATTTTCTCTCTCTAGAATTGGACTTTTTCTCTCTACTTTCTCTCTCTAAAATTCTCCCTCTAGATTATTTCTCTCTCTTAAGATTTCTAGAATTTTGAGAAGAATGATGATGAATTTAAATGATCCTCGTGATGGATTTTTGATCCGTGATCATCGTACGGTACACCGACATCCACTTTGATCAGATCAAATATTTTTAGATTTTATTGAATTGTCTACATGATAATTTCAGCATGATTTGATCCGATCGATCAAATTTGTTGAATCATATTGTCTGAAGAATTCAAGATGAGTTTTCTCTCTCCAGAATTTTCTCTCTCTAAAATTTTCTCTCTCTTGATTGATTCTCTCTCTAAAAAAAGGCTAGTGAATGAAGAAATTTTTTTTAATAGTCCTAATCTTATTCTAATGAAGAACTCTGATCCATGATTGTCAGACAGCGTACTAGCACCCACCTTAATCAGACTATGAATCTTTAGATTTGATCATCCATGATTTCGATCTAGCCATGACTTGATTTGATCATGTTGATTTCACCAATCGAGATATTGGACCCATCGTAATGTTTGATTGTGTCACCTGATCAATTCGAATTGTACCTCATGAATTCTCTCTCCTCTAATTTTCTCTCTCCACTTGATTTTATGAAATCGATGAAGAAACCTCGGTCCTATCTCTTCGAATCTGATTTGATCTGATAGTCAAACTTTGGATCGTTTAGGTCCTAATTAGATTTTGATTAGATGAAATTAGATGATCGGACCCAATCTAAACCGTTGAAATATAGTATTCATATTTTTTCTAATTATTGAAATTAATTCTGTATAGGATTGTGGATGTTTGATCCTGGGATATCGCGATATGATCTACGAACAAAATTTTTGGAAGAAAATTTATAGAATTATGTGGATTTATTGGAATGCATTCAAGGTAAGTAATGTTTCACTTTTTTCTAGATTTATCGGTAAATTATAATGTATTTGTCTGACATGATTTGTGAAACGATGCATGAATTAGATGAATGATATTTTGTTATGAAAATATCTTATTTGAAATGTTATGATGAAGCATGATTGAACATATTGATTTCATGATGCATTATATTGATTTATTTCGATACTACATGATTATATATTTTATTATCGAAATTAGAATATGAAATATGATTTATGAAGAATTATGATATAAGAAACATTGTGAATTGACAACCTGACTATGTAAAGGACCCTGCCAATGGGGGCATATACGTTAGCAATTGATTTGTCCTGAGGGTTCATGTCGCCAGAGAAACCAGCGACAAACCGCCAGAGAGACCAGCGGTTCTGAAGGACTTTGCTGCCAGATGATTCGCAGCTCATCGCAAGAAGATACGCGGTGTTATGATCCTGCCACAGGAAAAATATGGTCATAGCTCATGGTTGATGAAAAGAATTTAAGAACGAAAGAAATTGAAATCTGGAAAGAAATTTGAATTTTTGAAAAAAAATGAATTTGGCATGAATTATATTGCATAATTGGAAATTGATTTCGAATTGATGAACTCTATATGCTTATTTTTTATAAATAATTATTTACTTAAATGCCTGATGAAATCTGTTGAAAAGTGATCATTGCTTACTGGGCTGTTTAGCTCATTACCTCTTATTTTACTGTTTTTACAGATATTGAGGAATTAAGATGATACAAGATATGAATGGAAGAGTGATCAGAAGCAGAATCTCTATACTTTTATTTTCGGTTGAAAGTCTTATTGAATTTGATGTAAGGACTATGAATCATTGTTGAATTTATTGAGATATTAAAGAAGAAATTTACATTGTTATGTTTTGGATTTAAATTATTGTCTAATTATTCCGCTGTTGTTTTAGGATAGCACAATAAGATGCCTTGCATGCTTATGTGAAGAGTTTTCTATGAGCATGCGGCGGTTGCCATGACCTTCGATTCACAATCTCGGGTCGGGGGCATGACACTATATACATACATACATACATACAGAGAGAGAGAGAGAGTTAAACTAGAATTAAACCAATCAGATTTAAATTCAAATATGGACAGGCCAAAACTCCATAATAGAGGTCATACATCAATGATCCAAATCGTTGAATTTGATCTATTATCTCGAAATTATTTATATATAAAATATTATATAATTTAGAGACTCCTATCCTACCTATAAATAAAATTAAATTAAATATATTTGTTGATTAGTTGATGTATAGGTTTGGGATCTTCAAATTATATGATTTTTTATGTACAAACAGTTTTGAGATGATAGATCATTTTAATATCACACACATATATATAAAAAAGATAATACTCTATGGAGGAGTATGGTAGTGTTGCCAATTCAATAAGTCAAAATCCTCCTAACGCACCGTGTCGAGCTCCGGCTTTTCCATAAATATTTTCTTTCTTTTTTTTTCTTACGAAGCTTCCCGACCCCTTTCGACTTTTTTTTCCCATCTTCTCCCCACTTTCCTCACCACCATCTCCCATCGTTCTCTACCATCATCTTCCTCTCCATTGTCACCAACGTCGGCCCGTCCTTTCGATCTCCCTAAGGCACCATCACTTTCTTCCCTCCAAATTTTTTTTTTCTTCGAAGCTTTTCAAGCCCTTCGGACGCCCATCCCTTTTTCCTTTCAATCGAATTCTATTGGATTCCTCCATCTATGTCCATTAAATCTGACGGGCGGAATATATCCTTCACCGGCGACAACGACAGTCTCTCTCTCCAATCGGCCTCTAATCTCTTCCTCTCGAACGGCAGTGAGGATGGTCGCTCGATCCATCGGAAGAGAAAATTTAAGACATCAAAGAAAAAGAAGTTGGTCAAAAGAGCGGCGATGACTGAGGATCTAGGCTTTTTGGGAAATAGGAGGGGATGGCAATGGGGTGGGGCTGCGGAGGGGAGGGGAGAGGGGTTGGTGGTGACGGAGCCAGGAGAGAGAAGGGGCGGTCATCAGTGCTCACGCGAAGGTTTCGCTGGGCCGACAAAGGGAACAAAAACGGACGGTGACGGAGTAGGGCTGTAGAGGGAAGGGGAGGGGGGTTGGTGGCACCGGAGCCGAGGGACACGACAAGGGCGAAGGGTGGGGGGAAACGGCAAGAGAAACGGAAGGGAAGGGGGAAAAAGAAAAAAAGAAAAAAAGAAAAGAAAGAAAAAAAATATTTGGAGAGGGAGATGAAAAAAATATGATCATTTTATTACTAATAATAATTTAATATATTATTTTTTAAAAATATTAATTTAAAAAAATATTTCGGGAGAGGGAAGACGAGAGGACAGAGGGGAAGGGAGAAAAAGAAAAAAGAAAAGAAAGAAAAAAAATATTTGGAGAGAGAGAAAAAAAGAAAAAATATTATTATTTTATTACTAATAATAATTTAAAATATTATTTTTTTAGGATATTAATTTTAAAAAAATATTTAGGAAGGGAGAGGAAAAAAATAAAAAAATATTATTTTATTATTATTAATAATTTGAAGTAGAAGAAATATCAATTTTTTCAAAATATTATTTTAAAAATACTATTAATAATAATAACATATTATTTTAAAAAAATTATTTCAAAAAATTAATAATAAAATATTATTTTAAAAATATTATTTTTAAAATAATAATAAATATATTATTTTTAAAATATTAATTTATTATTAATAATAATTTAAATAATAATAAGAACACAGCAACATCAAAAGGATTATTTTCATGCATCCGATGCGAATGACGGAGGGGCGGGGTCGCAACGAGGGTGGGGCAGTGCCGTGACTTGGGTCTCACGCTATGGGGTCGGAGGCGGCGGAAGGAAGGGAAAAAAATTTGGAGAAAAAAAATAAAAAAATATTATTATTTTATTATTAATAATAATTTGAAGTAAAAAATATTAATTTTAAAATAATAATAAAAATATTATTTTTTTCAAAATATTATTTTAAAAAATAATATTTTTATTATTAATTTAATAATACTATTTGTATAATAACATATTATTTTAAAAAATTAATTTCAAAAAAATTAATAATAAAATATTATTTTAAAAATATTATTTTTAAAATAATTATAAAAATATTATTTTTAAAATATTAATTTATTATTAATAATAATTTGAATAATAATAAGAATATGATAATATTTGAAAAAATAATTTAATAATATTTAAAAAATTATTTTTATATATCTGATCTCACGTAATGTGTGGATCTTCGATTAATTTAATTTTAATATGATCAGATCTGAATCCAAATACGATCCATTTTATTCAAAACTACCCTTATCTGTATAACCTAAGTAAAATGTTGAACGGTATTAGGGGGGAAATTTGAAGATTATTAATCGGCGCCCGGCAGGACCTTGACGAAGCCGTTGGGGGACTCGGAGTGGCCTTTCATCGTCTTGGCCTGGATCTCCATAAGGTTCATCCGGGAGAAGTCTGGTGGCGGCGACGCTTGGGAGGAGATTGAGGAGGCTTGGAAAAAAAATCATTTTTAATCGGCGCCCGGCAGGACCTTGACGATCGCCACCAAGAGGAACAGGAGGAGAGCTATGTTTCCATGCTCTCTTGAAACACCACTGAAATGCATGGTTTTTGAGAGCCGTCTTCGCAGTCCTGTGACCATGAGCTAAATCTAAAAACATTCAGTGTTTGTGACCATCAAATACCAGAACATCTGCTCTGGTCGATCCGTCGATTGATATAAGGTCAAGTCCCTCTCGAAATAAACTCAATTAATTTGGTCCGACGACGGAGATGCTGAGGAGGCGGACGAGGCTGCTGTGGTGGCTCTTGCAGAGGGTGGTGAGGCGAGCGGGGAGGGCTATGGGGTCGCCGCGGAAGTGGCGGCAGGGGAGATGGAGTCCGAAGACTTGATGCCGATGATGGCGGAGAAACTGGAGGCGGAGGAGTTCTTGAGGGAGCTATGTGGGGTGGCGGGGGGGGGGGCGGTGTTCTGGCAGCTGGTGGATCCGGAGAGGGGGCTGATCACGGGGGAGAGCCTGCGGCGGAACGCGGCGGCACTGGGGATGGAGGGGATGACGGCGGAGGACGCGGCGGTGATGGTAAGGGAGGGGGATCTTGATGGACACAGGACGCTCCACAAGACGAACTTCTATATCCTGATGGTGCGGCTTGGCCCCGGGATGATGGAGGACGCAGAGGCCTGGCTCGACAAAGCCATTGCCAGGGAGCTCACCAAACCCTTTTCGGTTTAATTTAATTAGATATGGAAATCGAAGGTGGGGAACAAATTGACATGTTGCGTATGTTTCCAATGCTTGGTGGTTTAGTGCATAGAATATATTTTTTCCAGATGCCATGTCATTGGTTTTTTATTTTTTATTTATTATTTATTTATCTATTATTTAAAAAGATTCCGGATCGTAGTGAAGCGTTGTGGCAGATAAGTGCAGATGGGCTCTATCTTTGCATTTATCAAATTATTAAATACCTCACTGAGGATAATGGAATACCTCTCACGGCAATCAAATTTGAAGTTTGCCTTTTCCCCTCTTTTTGTCCAACAAATCCATGTTAATTTGATATTGGGTTGTGTGCATATGGTCTCCAAATGAATGTTCCATTGTATAAAGATGGATCTGGTGGAAATGCTCAGAAACAAATCTATGGATTAGTACAGAATGTGTACACATAAAGTCATACGTGACTCATGTGCCCGGGGTATGCAACGGCCTCCGTAATCTTCTCTAAACAGGATGATATAGGGATATAGTTTATTCATATACTATGTGAAGTTATTGTACAATAATTTTTGTATTTTGCTCTATAAGATGTCTAGACTATTTACATGCATTGGATCCTTCAATCTATTTACCTGCATCCTTCAAATGCACCATACTTTGCGGCCCTCATTTTCACTTTTTATGATATTAAATTTGAAAATAAAAAATTTTTCTCTTTCTTTGCTATCAATAGAAGAATTCGATCAAAAAAATTAAAAAAATAAAAAAATATTATAATAGTTGTTGGTGTCGGTCATGATTGGACAGTTAGTCTATCTTCCTCTCTACCATCGATTAGAAATTAGAGCTTTTTATTGTCTTCCATCAGCACCAAGATGTGCTCTCTATCTCTCTCTCTAATTTTAGTGATCATATTTCAATTTATGGATGTTCAAAAAATTTTTAGTTTGAATTATTATTGTTTCAATTTTTGATAATATTTTTTACTAATTGAAAATTTTAAAAATAGCTATCATGAAGCATTCGATTTTTCTTCTTAAGCTAATTTTTTAAAGGATTTTAATTTAAAAACATTTGCTATCCAGTTGGACTTAAAAGATAGATTTCATGTTGATTCATAAAAATAATTTTCAATTAATTTTATAGAAATTTCAAAATATTATTAATATTATATATTTTAAACTTTCTAATATTATTACATAGACGATCCGTTAGCGAGCTAAACTACAGTCTGATATCTGAAACTTGAAACTGAAATTTGCTGGTATATCATTGATTTGATTGATAATGGTACTTGATATTAGGCTATATAAAAGTTTCAAAGAAACTTAATACTAATATTAATAGTAAAAAATATTATCATTATTATCGATTAAATCTCCACATAAGTGTTAGTGTGTGTATACAAGTATCAAACTTCTTATTGAATCCTAGATCACAAATCCCAAACAATCCAAATAGCCAAAACCATACAACCACCTATACTTCAAACTTGCGGGTGATGGTTGTATCTTTTTTTTCTATCAATAAAAAACAAGTTTATCAAAATAAAATGTTGACTTGTCTTCTTATTTTGTTTGAATGTTGATCCAGATGCATTCAAAATAGTGGAAATCGGTGCCTCTGAGCTAGGATATGAAGATATACCAAAATAAAGAAAAGATAACATAAAACAATTAATCCAATTTATCTTGAGAATTTGAAATCCAACCCAACAAAATTACTCTACAATCAAAAAAGAAATGCTTTTCATTGTTTCATGTATTTTAAAGTTTCAAAGCGATTTACTTAACCAAAAGTTTTTGTTAAGGATAGATCGCCAATCTACTAAGTTTATTTTACAAAAGGATGTAAAGAACGGATTATAAGGCCAATAAAAAAGTAAAATTTGCAACTAAATTTTTGGATGAAATCTTAGACAAAAACCAACTTCAAATATTTATAGGTAATTTGAACTCTGAACTACGTGTTAGACTACTATAAGAATCTAAAGCCAATAACAAAATCTTTTTATGATAGGCTCCGGAAAAATCCACCCCCATGGATAAATAAACATATCAAGATAGTCAAATTAATCAAAATCAAGTTAAGACGTTACCCTGCCTTGATCTGGTTGATCTAGATGCATTCAAAATAGTGAAAACTGATGCCTCTGAGAGGTATGCTAAAAAAAAGAAAGGATAGTATAGAACAATTAATCTAACTATATATATATATATATATATATATATATAGATAGATAGATAGATAGATATGCCGACCGAGTTGTTTGCCATCCCAACTGATCGACCCGGAACAGGCTGGTGTCCTGATAATCTTAAAATAAAATTCCTAAAACGTCTAATACCATCCGTCTATCCCCTCCCCGGTCTCTCTTCCGACCCTCTTCCCTCGCTGAACAGTCGTCGCCATCCTCTCTTTCTCCTTCCTGTTCCCCGATCTCAGATTTCCTCTCTAAAACCCATCACTCCCATCGATCCATATCTCTTCTCCCTCCAATTCGATCATCCTTCGATCGATAGAGAAGTTTGATCTCAATTCTTCTCTTTCCTCCATCCAGTTCCCTCTTTATATTGCTAAAAGATCAACCACGGTTCCGTAACAATCAAATTGGATCCAAACCATGCCCTTCTCCCAACCTTGCCGCGCGCCCGCCGCCGACGCCGGCGGCTACCACCACAATTACCACCGATCTGCCTTCAGTCGCCCGGCCGCCGCCCCCGGATACGAAGCCGCCGCCGTCCCCAACCTCACCCATTTTCCTCATAGAGATTTCTCCTATAGAAACCACCAAGATTACGCCTTCAACCATGCCGCCGCCTACCCTGGCGCGCCGCCGCCTCTAAAGAGGAGAAGGTCCGATGTCTCCATCTGGGACGAGCACGCCAGTCATCGGTATCGGAATGGGGTTGCCGGTGGCAATGCCCTGTCGACGAGTCACGTTTCTTTTCTTCAGCCGAGGAGGCATGATGATGGTACTGTTCCGGCGCGCAGGCAGGCGGAGCCGGCAAAAGAGGAGGAGGATGTGGCGTTCATGTCGAGGGATGAGATCGAGAGATGCTCGCCATCAAGAAAGGATGGAATAGATACTGTTCTTGAAACGCACCTGCGGTACTCGTACTGCTCCTATCTTCAGAGTCTGGGGATGAGGCTCGAGCTGTAAGCTGCTGATCTGCTTTAATGTTTTTATGATGATTTGCTTGTTAGAATTGCAATCGCTCATTAGGTCTTGTTTTGTATCTAAAATATTTTTGATGAAGAATTTTGATTTGTTGGATTGCAGGCCTCAAACTACAATTGGAGCTGCTATGGTGCTCTGCCACAGATTCTTTCTTCGTAGATCTCATGCTTGTCATGATAGATTTGTGAGTTTCAGGGCCTTTTTGTCTGATGACTGCCCTTCAAATTGGTGAATAAGTAGCTGGGAATAGAATTATCTGTGCAAGCAGGATACATAGTAATTATTGTTTCTCAGATCAATGTATTGCATTTTAAATAATTAATTAGAACTCAAGTGTTCACATCCAATGTTTGATTGTGACTTCATGATTCCTTTTTTGATGTATTTTCAATATTGTGGCTTTCAATCACTGTGGCCTGCTTTTTATTGTCTCCCTTCTTTAATTATTTGTTGTGCTTTCTGGTTGAACCCAATATCATATGTGAAAAGTTCACCTGTCCAATATAGACATAAAAGATCTTGTATTTTACTTTTAGTTATGTTCATTGAAAAAAAAAAAATCTCTGTTCACTTCTGTTCTAAGGAGATAACTTTCTAACAGAGCAAGTAAGAATAGTATGACCAAGCAGGGCTCAAAATTTAATACATGAACATAAAAGGGTGGTCCTGTACTGTTACTCTCTTCGAAGACAGCTCCTTCAGAAAGGAATCAGCCACAAGATTATCCATGGACTCTGCTTCGAGTTATCCAAAGTCTGTTGGAATTTGGAAAGCTATTTTAGTGCATGAACTAATGGGAGTTATTTCGCTTTTTGCATTTTTATGGTTTTCTTCTAGTAAAACCTTTGAGCTTCTTTTGCATAGCTTTGTAATTTAGCTAATGTGCTTATGCATATCTTTCAACTTGTGATTCTTTTGTATATAGCCTTGATTCATCTCTTATCTTTGTGGATAATTCTAGTGCATCCAATAGACTATATTATTATAATTCACAATGAAAAACAATTTTTAATACTATCAAACATCTAAAAATGTGGGGGATTAGATCTCTCATACATTGCCCAAGTCACTAATATAACATAGTTACTTTCTAAGCAATCTACTAAATGTGAATTGAATGGCTAATCTGCATGAGTTGAATAATGTGGAGACTAAAATTTGCATGAATCTGATGAGATCAAACCCACAATCAGCATCCTTGAACCATATTAGTACTGTAGGTAGTGTCTGGCATCTCCTCCCATGCACGTAGACTCAGTTCGGACTTATAATAAGTTAACAACCTTTAGCACTCACTTTATCATCAAGAAACTCTTGATTTGTAAGAAATTCATAAGAAATTGCTTTATCCACAATGTGATCTTAAACAATCTTTGAGAATCTTGTGAATTTAATAGTCAAAATGTTCCTTTTTGGTACCTTTAGTCTTCATCTTTAGCCTTAAAAGATAAAACTCTGGTTTATCCTTTTTAGATATAGATATTTTTTTCAATGAGCAATAGTTTTGAATGTTTACCATTACCATACAATTACATAGAAACCTGAATAAATCTGATCATGTGAAAATATTGGCAATTAATTACTAAAATGTGCCTCCCTTATAATAGTGGATTAGATCAACGAAGGTTGAATCGGTATCGGACAGTGCACCGATCGCCGGCCAGTATGGTACGTACCGATTTAGTACCATATTGAGAGTTGGTATGCATGGCGTGCCGGTCAAACCGGCACATCCATTTTTTTTTTTTAAACTTTTAAGATGTCTAACCGGCACACCCATTTTTTTTGTTTTCTTTTTTCTGACTTCTAAGATATCTAATCAATTTTTTATTATTTCTTGAATGATTTTAAGTCTAAATTATTATTTCTTGAATCTTATTTGATGTTTGTGTCACTCCGATACACCCGCAATTAAGTGTGTGATACGGATCTGAATCTAATATAATATTATGCTAGAGGAAAACAATCTTAAAGAACTATATATTATTAAATCTTAAAATATTCAAATTAATTAAGATATATAAAAAATAAATAATCAATATATATCGAGTTTTAAAATCTCATCGAGCGTTGATGTCGTTCATAAATATCTGGATCATTTATATAATCTGATGGAATATTAGCCCATTCCTCTAACCAAGTAGCACTGTAATCCTCTGCACTTATTTCATAAAGTATGTATGCTGGATTGTACCTTATCTCAGATCTTCCGTTGAAACTCTGACTCTAAGAGATATTCTCAAGTTAATATACGGCTATGGAGGGGTTTATCCAAATATACCGACAACAAAATTCGATCCGTAAGATGCTCCTGGTACATACGGTAGTAGCCGCTGGAAGATTATGCTTCGGATACACCATATTTATATCTATATGGATCATAAGCTGCCTGTGGCTATAGATAAGAGGATCCAAAATATGATGAAGAATTTGATACATCCATGGATCGAACTCCATGTGCGAAGTTATCTGCAGCTGCATGATATTTTGAATGACCTCGAGGGATACGTTGTCTGTATGAAATCATACCCTTGTGATCTCTACCAGCTCATGCCTCGTGGTTCCTATCCTGTATGGTATGCGTAAATTGGGACTCACCAGTGAATTGAAGACCATCCTGAGGCTATGTCTCACAGATTTTAAAGTTATTTTTTGAAAAAAAAGAGGAAGAGGAGAAATGGAAGATAAGATAAAATTGTATACCTCTAATTGATGAGTTCTCCTTATTTGGCTTGTCGTTTGCATTGTAGATAGGGAAGAAAAATGGATTTTGACAAGGAACTGAGGAAGAGAAGTCTTTGACTTCTCTTTTGATTTTCAACTTCATTTAAAGCCACCCCCACCCCCCCCCCACACCTCCACCGACACTTTAGCACCACTAAAAAAACAAAAACATTGTAGCACCATGAAAAAAAAAAGAGGGAATAGGGCTGAACCGATAGGTTTGGCCCCCAATTGTACCAAACCGAGCAGTTCTACCCGGTTCAGAGCGGTTCAAGCCAGTTCAGGTCTTATTTCGAAAATCAAGGTCGAACCATCCCGTTTCTGCGTCGATTCGGCTCGGTACAGGCCAAACCGGGCAATTCGGTCCGATTCAACAAACCATCATTAGATATTATTCTTTCAGATCTATTTTCATATTTGAATCTATCTAGATATACATACAAATTATAGCATATGACTAATATTCCTATTCATATCTATTTTCATCGAAGAAAAGCTCATATGGATATGGATATAATAATATCCAATTTTTGTCTGATATCCAATTCCATTTCTGGTTTTGGTTAGTTTCATATAGCTATCATAAACTCCAAAATAAAGTAAGTGACAAATCAATATATCTTTGTTTTAATCTTTTTTTCACATAGTGACATCTTTGATTTGGTGGATTTCATCCTTAGTAATGAATTTTTTTAATCCAAAATATATTATTTAGCAGAATTGTTGGGATCCGCCAAAAAAGTCAGATGATCAATTGGGTGCAATTATATCTTATTGCTTTTTCTATGAGATCATTTGCTTGTTTCTAAAAAAAAAAAAAAAATTGGGAGGTTTATATATATACAACTAGTGAAATAGAAAATGGAATAATATTTTATCTGTAAAATTTAACTATCTGAGTTGTATCAGTATTTATACTCATATTTGTCAATATCTGATTCATATCTGAATATATTATAACAAATATCTATGCAAATCTAGTGTCCAATTAAAATCTATATCAGTATTTTTACTTGCCAAACAGAAACAGATATGGATATGGATACATTGATATCCAATCTGGTTTCAGCCATAATTGCTATTACACAACTTATCACAATATTTTGTTTGTCTGTAATGCTCTTGTAAATAGTAATGCCCCTAGGCTTCTTGGTTATTGCCTTACCCAGCCTCTTCCTATCTTCCTCACCCGATCTTTGTGAACACCCATGTCCAACTCCTCCATTTTTAGCGCCCTCTAGAAGTAAGAGCACTGCAATCACCTAAACCAAGCCATCAACTATATCCACATAGCACCACCACTCCCCACCCTCCAGTCATTCCCATCCATCTGTTCTATCCTTTCTCAATTTGTGAGATTAGAATGAAGGAAAATAGAAGATAGAAAAGGAAGGTTGTTATGATTCAAACAAAAACAAAAAAACTCTTCCCTCTAGGTCATCGAGGGTGTTGGCTGCTGGAACAATAACTGGCTGTCTACAAGTGCTAGGGTCATTTGGTTGTGTCAATGAAGGCTATGGTACTACACTGCTATGAGGTATTGGGAGCACAGGAAGGAGGTAGAGTTATTGCCATCATCTTTTTTAACCTATGTTGAGGGGTTTTAGAGGTCTTCATGGAATGAAAATTTACCTGCTCAGACCTGTCGCCTAATCTAATTTCTGATTTTAGTGAAATGTGGTCATGTCTCATCTGAATTATTGATACCTGGTCTTATGGACCTGTTTTATTGAGATGGCATATAACCTAAGGTGCAAGAATAAACTGAAATAAGAATTACTTACATCATTTGGCTGGATCAAGCCGGCACATACGGACTCAATGGGGCTGGGCTCAATGTTATTAATGGTGCATCTCAGGTGCAAAGGGTGCTAGGCACAAGGACCGTTGCCTCAGGCACATGCCTCTGCATTGTTCAGAGGCACAATGAGGTGTCCAATAGGCACAGAATTTCAACAAGTATTAATTTTTAGTTTTTAAGAAATAGGAAAGGTTAGTTATAGTAAATAGGGATTGGAAAGGTCAATTATAGTAAATAGAGATTGGAAATGCATCATTGAAAGTCAAACAAGCTTTAAAATTCTACATGCGGCTCTTGGAATCATCTAAAAGAATCAGAAGGCAGAAGCTGAAGCGTCTCCATCAGACTCCATCTCATCTTATTGCCTAAGAAACACCTCCATCTCATCACATAGCTTAACTTTATGTAGGTCATCTCTCCTCCGGTCCTCCTCCTCTTCTTCTTCTGACATGCTCTATTATGCTCTGTTTTCTTCTTCTTCTTCTTCTTCTTATTTTTCTTCTTTTTCTGACATGCTCTGTTTTCTGCCCAGAAAATAGAGCATAATAGAGCACATTAATCTGCTCTCTAACTTTTTATTCTTCTTGTTATTCTTCTTTTCCTTCTTCTTGTTTTTGGGTTAGAGCTAGTTTTTACATGCTGGACTTCTTGCCTATAGCTAAATCTTTTTCTGTTTTTACTTTTTAATAGCAGGGTGCTAGTTTTTGCTTGCCGTTTTGCCTATAGTTAGTTCTTTGCTTTTCTATTTTTGGTGCCTGACTTCTCTTAGGCACGTGCCTACGCTTTGCGCCTAAGCTCTCTAGGGATCCTTAGTGCCTAGGTGTGCCTAGGGCTTTTAACAACATTGGCCGGGCCATTGACTAGACCAATCTAAATTGGCCTTCAATTAAACTAATTACCAATCATACCCCTCAGTGTTTTGGACTAATTGGTTAGATTGAATTCAACAAGATCGAAATGCTTGAGTGGAAATGTCTTGGCCAAGCCTTTTCAAACCAGTCTTGTGTCTCAATAGAAATCTTTGAAAATGCTTTGCTCACCAATGAGCTAGTAGTATATCTTCTGTAAACTTATCTATTGATAACAATGATACTTGTGAAATTGGACAATGTAAGATCTGCTTTTGAAACTTGTATGCTGGCCATTTGGCTAAAGAAGACATGTTTAAATGAACACTTGCTTATTGTAGATGTTTTTATCATGGTTCTTGTTGTGTGTTATATACTAATTTAAATTGGACAAGCAGACTTAAGAAGATTGATAGACTTTCTTTTAAATATTAGTTTTCCATCAGGGTCTGCTTGCAACAAATTGATATGTTTGTCACTTTTTCACGTTTAAGCTCTGATCCCAATATTATTCAAATCATTTAATATGGAAAATTTTGTCTGTCATGTAAAGTGGATACTAAATAGGCTTTTCTTTTTTTAACCATTGAAGTTCCGATTGACCAGTTGCCTATTATAGTTACCATTCCCTAAGGAATTAGGATTCAATTCAATTTACTTAATGAAATACAACCATGAATTTCCAATACCAAAAGTAGAAAAGTAAACATATGGACCTTTTAGATTCTCTTCTCATTGATTGATCTGGTATTTTTCTATGTAAAATATTTGCTGGTGCAAACAACTCTATGATACATCCTCCTTGAGGTTTTGACATACTGCCACCTCCAACTGGTCTTTAACACCATTCTTGTGTTATCATATGTGTGTTATAGAATGATAATTATAGATGGATGTCCAAATGCTCACAAAGTAATAAGGAATAGCAACAAGGTCAAAAGGAAAAAAAGGTAGTTAAACTTGGGCTGCATAAAGAGAAAACTTTGATACCTTGTACTTGACTACTTTGTTGATGTTTTTTCTTGACAATAAATTCTATGTTACATTATTGCGAAGCTTCTGTATCATTCTTGTAAGTTGTAAATGCTCAGCCAGAGTGGTTACCTCCTGTACATCAGCAGACCTCATTGATTTCATGGATTCAACTAGAGATCTGCTCTTGCAAATGATAGATTGTTGGTTATGTTCTCCCAAATTACTAATTCATTAGTTTGTCTATTAACAATCCAACTTTTTGTCCAGTTGATTGCTACAGCAGCGCTGTTCCTAGCAGCAAAGTCTGAGGAAACACCATGCCTACTGAACTGTGTGCTAAGGGCATCCTTTGAAATTTCTCAGAGACAGGAATTTACTTTCTTCCCATATTTGCTGCACAGTGTAAGTGTCATTAGGCTTTGTTCAGTGTTCTGATACTATCATTCTATAATGTCTTGCAGAACTTGCCACAAGCTATTATTATTATGGTAGTCTCAGCTAGAGCTAGAAGGTCTTTTTTTTAACTTTTTAAGTCAACAAGTATTATCCTTGGCTTCAGACTTGTAATGCACAGTTTGTCTGCTGCCCATTTGCACGTAATTTGATAGTATTGATATAACCACAGTCCATTTTTTTATTTAGATATGTCAACATGTATTTCTATTTGAAAATTATTTATTCTTACATTGCTACTGGTTCTTTTAGTGTGTCTTCTTTTTGCTGCATCATATTATCTGTACAACATGTGTAGATTTGACTAAACTTTTTGGATAACTTGTGGATTTTTTTATATCAAAGTTCTCATAAGAGCTGAATGATGTGTGTGTCATGTATATCTATTTTAAAAGAATTTCTGAAAGACATTCTTAAATCTATGATGTTAGATGTCTGTCTTGTGAAACTTACCAATATGTGGAAATGGAGGACTCCGTGTTGCATGGGAAAGGGCACCCATCTCAGATTCTAACACATATATTGCGTTACAGCTCATCAAACTATTAAGACACGGTTTGATGTTATATCAAGGAATATTTTTCCATAATATTCTACATATAGATGAAGTACATAACACAGAAATTTCTCTTTACTTAGTTTAGAGAACTAAAGATTTTTAACAAGGACAAATGACTTATAACTGCTGGCTAGAAGAGCTGGTTGGAGTTCATGACTTTGAAGATCATTAATATCGTTAAACTTCTTAGCCCCTGCAAGTCAGGGATTTGGGTCCTGAGGAGACATCTGGAATTTGCTCATGGAAAGAGAGCTTTATTGCAAGGGTTCTTAACTTGCTTGAAGTTTGATTTTTGTATAATAGTCATTATACTAGATATTGGCAATGCATGAAATATGAATGGCCGTGTTCCTTCTACAAATTGTAGTAGTTGTTGTGTAAGTTATAGCTCATACTTATTTATGCACATTCTATAATTCAAGTAATATTTGCCAAAAAAAAATTTCTATTTTAATAAGGTTTCAGAAACTAGTATCGAGGCCTGTATCGATTCCTGCACTGTATGGTATGGTACCGTATCATGTGTCGGTATGTTGTGGCGTACCCGTTTCGTACCGGTATGCCATAATTTTTTTTTTAATTTTTCAGTTGAATTTGATTTCAAATAAAATTTTTATTAATTTTTAAATTACTTTATATCCAAATTAATATTTATTTATGTTATATAACAACTCTACCATCCAAAAACAATTAAAAGAAATATAAAGACTAAAATAATGCATTAAATATATCTAAAGTGTAAATTATAAAGAATAATATGCTAACCTCGGGTGCTGATCTAATATCTCGTCGAGTGTTTGTGTCGTTTGTAAATATCCGGATCATCCATATACTCCAGAGGAACATCAGTCTATTCCTCTAACTAAATAGTACTATAATCCTGAATATTCATCCCATAAGGTATCCTCTCTGGATTGTAAGACATCTCAGATCTTTCGCTCAAACTTTGACTTTGAGAGGTACTCTCGGGATGATGGTATGGCTGTGGAGGGGCCCATCCAAATATGTCAGTAACGAAATTCGATCCATAAGATACTCTGGACTGCATAGGATAGTAACCACTGGAAGCCGATGTCTCGAATACACCATATCCTTATGGATCATAAGCTGTCTATGGGTGATAAGATCCATAATACGAGGATGATCCAGATACATTCATGGATCCTACATGTGCAAGATCATCTGCAATTGTATCATGTGTTGGACGACCTTTGGGAGGTCGTTGCTTATATGAAATCGTCGCCTTACAGGGTCTATCAGCTCATGCATCGTAGTCCCTATCTTGTATGGCATGTATAAATTG
Source organism: Elaeis guineensis (assembly GCF_000442705.2). Lineage (NCBI taxonomy): Eukaryota > Viridiplantae > Streptophyta > Magnoliopsida > Arecales > Arecaceae > Elaeis > Elaeis guineensis. The sequence goes on from NC_026002.2 coordinate 33,059,846, forward strand.
AGACTCGTCGGTGAATGGAATACCACCCTACGACTGCATCTCATGAATAGTAGTCTCGTATTCTCCAGTCCCTTTCTGATCATCAGATCCATGACTACTATCATCACTATCACTGCCCCTGATTTCTGAATTTGAGTCAGTTGACCCCTGCACTCTCGAGGGTGCTGCAACTGACTTTTTTTTGTCTTTTCGAGCTCCCTCGGTGCCCTTTTATGACTAAATTTGCTGTATCTGAAAGGATGGATGTCTTCTTCTTGCTTAAGATGACCGACCTCGTCTCATCATTTCTCGCTCAAACTATGGCTGGATGTCTCAGACATGGAGTCATATGATGAATGACTTTCCTGTGATCCCTCAAGCTGTGGCAGATCAGCTGAAACCTTATGTGGCATATTTGTATTTATCCACTGCCTTGAATCCACCCTGATCTCTCTAGCTATCAAATTGGCTGATCATGGAGGAGATCCTGGCTCATCAAGTTTCGTCTTCTGTTGCTAGCCTGTAAGCCATCCAATCATCGGATCCTCATCATCAATGGCATAATCATTTATCATCGGATCCGTATACTTCAACCGTACTTCATCCTGCATATTTTAGCCTCAATCTCAAATTATAGTGCACATAAACAAGATCATTGAGGTGCTTCTGTATCAGACGGTTTTTTTGTTTGCTATGGATAAGGACGAAAGTTGACCAATTACGCTCACACCCACTAGAAGAGACTGTCTGGAAAAGAATATAGATGGTCATTTTTTTCAAATTTTGTGCAGACTATCCAAAATGAATCCACCATTCAGCTGTCAGGATATTAAACAAAATTACATATCAGATTTTATGATATTAGTAGCTATGTAATGTCAAGAAAGTTCTCACTGTTGATATGTAATTTATCTGGATTCATTTTTTTTTTGCTTACAACAATCAATGAGACTCAAAGCTGTTTGTCCCCTCTCTAAACTGTTTCGTTTGTGAAAAATATACTTATTTTATTAATAAATATATTATTAAGTTAAATGCTCGCACCTTAATTGACCTAACGTATCTCTTGCAGACACATAGATGTAATTTCGAGATCAGGCACCATCTTATATATCACACTACGGAGAGTAATGAGAAGCTCATTATCCATATCTATCCCATATATATGCTGTACTAGAATCACAGATTCAAATAGTAAGTTGAAAATAAATTTCACAAATGATTAAGTAAACTTATACTAGTACAAGAAAAGAAAAATTTTTAAATGATTATTGAATTCATGCTTACCAGCTAGATGCAAATTCCTATCCATCTGATAGTCCTAACAGTGCTTAATGTTGTTGATGTATTTCTGGACATGTTTGAGATCTATCTCATTGACTTATTTATTTATCCTCTCCATCATGTGATACAAGAAGCCTATCTGGGGGTATCTCTCACTGTTCACGGTGCGAAGCATCTCATATAATGGCTTGATAACCTTCATTATCTTATCAGTCCATTGTCAGAATGACCGACCAGCCACTAAGTTCTCCATATGATTTTTCTCAATACTGGCTCCGCATATCTGCTCTCCTGCCACTCGGCACTACCAAACATCTGACGAAGGCTGCTTTCTTCTATAGAAGGCTATCAAGTGCTATGTAGTTTGTAGCAAACCATATGACATCCGATCTCAAGATCTCCTCAGTATATTTTCGCATCAATGACAGTATCCATGTATGATTGTAGATAAATTTAGTAATAGATTGGACTGTATCCACTGCCTGTTGTACTCTACGAAGCTTTTCAATATCCATCAACATGAGGTCAATGCAATGTGCAGCACATAGTGTCCAGTAAATATACGATCGCCGCTCTATCAGTAACTCGCCGGCGGTTTTATATTGCGGTTCATTATCTATGATGACTTGCATGACATTCTGCTCTCCAACTGAATCAATCACTTCCTCTATCAGTCCAAGGATGTATGCGGTGTCGTGCACCCTATCTGAAGCATCAATTGATTTGTGAAAAAATATTTTCTATCATAATATGTCAAAAAATTTATGATACTCGATCTACTAGGACCGGTTCAACCATTATACATCACTGTCAGTCCGTATATGAATTATTTACTCTTGTAAGAAGAAATCCATCTTTTCAAATCTTTTTTATTATTGTCAAGAAGCTGACCATAGATATCTTTGGGTGCTGGAGGATCTACACCGAGGTCGGCAGCTTGTATAGCTGAAATGACGGACTGATAGTAAGTATTGCCCGCTGCATTCGCTGGAATGTGGCTAAAATAAAATCATGATCCAATAGCTCATCATATATCTTTCTTCTTATCCTTCTTCAGTATAGTATCAATCCTTTGCTGTTTTGAATCTTTGTTAGAAAGAGTATGTGGATCTAAATCATGAATGGTGGCTCCTACTGAAATATCTTTATTGGACTTCCTCCTACTGTCAAAAGCCCCCAGCATCGATGAAATACTATACCTGCCTCTCCTGGCTGGCTTCCTGATAGAAGTGGTCTTCCTAAACTCAGACTCTCCTCCAGCGGTCGCAGAGTCAGACCTTAATTCATAGAATGATGGTCCAAATCACTCTCTCTGTCTGTCCATCTCCTCCAGCCTGTACGATCATCCAGACTTACTTGAATGACAGCCTCAATCTATGTCTCATCATCTGGAGCAGAGGCCTCCTCTGACTCTCTGAAATGATAGGAAAGTGACTCTCCAGCTCGACAGTCCACCTCTACCCTCTTCTGCTTTGCCCTCTCCTTTGTTGTTTTAGAATCAGCGAAGTGCTTCTTTATAAGCTGTCGAACATTCTGTGAATATTTCTGACATATGACCACATCCTGATAATCACCTGCCAAATGCATCTTCAATCTAGTCACCCCTCCTCTCTTGAACTCTGTGCTATACCATTTGCATCTTCATTGGTGCTGAGCTGAGAGCATCTCACTATGCTCTCAGCCAATGTCACACTCTAGCTCCTTACTAATTTCTGTAAGTTTAAGTGTTTAACAAAATACGACAGTTTAATAATTATGCCGAAAGTAGCTTGAATCATCCTAAACAATTTTTTAATTTTATATTTTTTTGAATTTAATTTTTTTAATATTTTTTTAAAATATATATATTTAAAAAATAATTAATAAAAATTAATGATTTTAGTGTTATTATGTAGATTGTCTAATGATTTACAACATATAATGAAATCATACCAAAATCATAAATTTTGACATGATTTTTTCTTATTTTCTACTTCTTAGTGGTTGTTGGTCAAAAAAAGATGAAAAATAAAATATTTAGTGACAGAATGAAGGATTACCTTACTTTCGATCGAAATTTATTGTCCCGTCAAAGAAATGAAATTTTTTCTGAATTTTTTCTCATTTTTTTTGGCTTCATTTGCACCTATCGACGAAGCCTGAGAGCATAACACCGGAGACTTCTCTGAGTTCTCTCGGGCTTCTCGGCTCTCACACTGAGGCTACCAAATTATTGGTAGCCTAGCCCCACCACAAAGGCACAAAGCCACAAACACACCCCTCCGGGTCCCCCCCCCCATTCCACTCCCCCCCCCATGTGCCTACATCGACACGGCTTGGTTCGCTCGTGAATTGAGCCGAACCGAGCAATACCACTCGGTTTTGAGCGGTTTGGGCACGAATCATACCGAACTGCTCGGTTCGGTGTAGTATGCATGGTTTTCCCTAAAAAAGGGCCGAACCGAACCGGTTCCCCGCCGGTTCGGTTCGGTACGGGCTGTACTGGCCCGTTCGGGCTTTTAAACATCAGATATTTTTCAATCTTTCAGCTACTTAAATAACTACATCTTTGCATTTTGTTTGGTCTTATTGCAGAAGTTTTGGAATTTTTAATGTTGAACCTAGCCCTTTTTAGATAAAATCCTATATAAAAAACTTTTTAAATATAAGGTTTCCTTTGTGCTATCATTTGGTCATACATCTCTTTCATACTGATGGCTAGTTATGAATTGCTTGTTCTGTATGCATATTGTTTTACCCGGAAGATATTTATTTCTGTCTCAGACAAGCTAACTGAAATGCATTCACCCATATGTCAAAAATGCTGATTTTAACCTATGATATTTTTTGCTGTTTAGCAGGACTGGTTTGAACAATATCGTGAGAAGGTTATCGAGGCTGAACAAATGATATTGACAACCCTGGATTTTGAACTTGATGTGCAGCACCCTTATGCTCCACTTAGATCTGTTCTTGACAAACTAGGACTTTCACAAACTCTTCTTCTTAATGTCGCCTGGAACTTGGTTAATGAAGGGTGAGCATTCAAGTTGCCTGATGTTCTCTGCTGTGCTGATTTCGTTTAATTGGGTTCTTATGAAATGCAATTTAGTAGTTCCAATATTTCTTGGTATGAACAAAAATTTAAAACGTTCTGTCCTTGTATTCTGTTTGTAAGAATCCACAGGACTCTTAAATCTATTTCTTTGTTTTTTGTTTTGGATGGTTTCTTTTGGTGTTCTGTGGGATATTTCAATACCACAGTCAAGGGTTTCCCTTATTATCTGCTGCTGTACACTTTCGTACTTCTTGATGATAGGCCAATAAAAATAAAAAATCATTATGAAGTTCCTATTCTTCTATGTGCTGCTAAATTATGGGAACAAGGAATATTGCATTATACCTCAAATGGAGAAATGCTACATTATAACTCAGATGGTCTTGAAACAATCATCCTATGGCTTTCTGTCTTCAAAAAGGTTAATACTGTCATTGTAGATCATCAAACACATCAGTTTAACCCCTTCTCCTTTTTCGTAATATTCTATGGGCTTATGCTTATTTACCTTTTTGATAAGGTGGAAGAGCATGTGAAAAGTATACCATGCAAATCTACACCACATCTAAGTAATAACTATAGTTGGTTTCCTTCCTTTATAAGTCTGCACACAGTAAAGCATTTACTAGAGGATCTTTCTTTGTTTTTAATTTGAGTTATGCATTCATTTTAATTAGCACATCACCATATGAAGTCTGATATGGTATGTGATGCTTAAAACCCAGAGTTCGCAGCAGAGAATGCTTAAACAATTTGTTTTGGATATTGTAGGACAACCAATTCTTTGGGTGCTTACACCTAGATTTTTTACAATAGTCAGGGAGTTTTGGTCAGCTTGCTTATTGCAATTCTCAGTCATCAATATATAGTTGATCCCTCACCAACAAATGTCTCTGTCATTACACATAGCAATGCTACTTGAGAGCTCATTGATTTATGGCTGTATTAGCAGGTAGGCATGTGCAATGCATGTTTTAGAAAAATTAATCAATATGAATTTTTTGTGATTTTTCATTCTTTTACCAGGTAAACAAAATATAAATAATTAGAAAAATAAGTACAACATAATAAAATAAAAAATTCAAAAAGAAAAAGAAGAAATTGATCTAGATATCCAAGTCAATTTTCTTTCCTAATGTATTTAGATATTTAATTGCATCTTCCTTATATATTATTTTGATTGGGATATCTGATTGCATCTTCTTTCCTAATATATTAAGATATTTAATTGGGCCATCTTCTGTAATATATTATGAAATTTGATTATATTTTTCTTTCCTAATATAACATAAATGGGATTATGGGAGAATTAGATATTTGATTATATTTCTTCCTAATGTAATTATCTGTTTTCTTTATCTTTTGGAGAATTGGAAACATTTTGAACTAAGCTAAGGGCATCTTTTTGCAAAAAGGTGACAGACTGAACCTGTATGAGAATATTCTGAAATTTAATAACGTTTCTTTTCAATATAATCTATAGACATACCTTTATGCTCTTTTGTGCTAGGAAACATTCTGACAGAATCAAGGTCAAATACCTGAATTTGGAGTGGCATCGGAGTGCATCTGGGTGGGAGAGCATGAATTCATTAGGTTTTAGGTGTGAAAGTGCCTAGGATTCACCCATTTAGAATTCTGTGCGTGCGTGTGTGTGTGTGTCTGTGAGAGAGAGAGAGAGAGAGAGATTACTGGTCTCTACCTTTTGGCTATTACACTCAAAAAAAAATATTGTAATTTAAAAAATTGATCAAAAATGAAAGATACATTTATTTTGCCAACTAAAACTTGTTTTAATAAAATAGTGTTAGTGATAAAAGATATTTTAGGAAGTGATAGAAGCATTAGAATATGTGTAGACAAATTCTGAAGTAGGTATGGCATCTTAAGTAGATGTCTCCAGGTTCTAGATTTTAAATCTTAAAGTCGGAGTTTCTTTATTTGCAATCAAGCATTTTTGCTGGGTTAGCTCAAAGTCCAAAGCTTCTAGAGGATGTGGAAAAATTGCACTGTAATATTTTAAAATATCTAGTAGAACAAAAAAATTTTTGATGCAAGTTTTGCTGTCATATAGCTCAAATTTATGGTCACTTCGATTATCATATCTTAGGTTGTTAATGGTATAATACACTAAGAAAATGATTTTATGAACAGATATTATTGGAAAACAATTTTTAGTTATCTCATTGGACATAATTGAAAGAATACATCTAAATTTCTAAACAATGTATTATATTTTGAAATGACGTGAGATGTATTTTCCTTGATTCAGTTTTTTTTTCCTTCTTGGTTTTTGTTGACATTTTTTAGCTCTCTTTAGAATTGTCAACCAAACCACCAAGCTAGAAGTAACCATCAAATCTGCTAAAAGTACTCGAAGCTAAGATTTCGAACCTCAACAAGCCATCAGCACCCCTTTAGTTTCAAGATTATATCAAAGAGTGTTCTCGATTCCTTTCATCCTTCCAAATTTAGTGAGGGTTCTCACCAATCATATTATAGCTTGCTAATTCAGGTATTTATTCTATTATATGCTGCTGAACCGCATAAGATGCATGCATAGATGTACCCATGTAGACTAGAGTGGAAGTGAAATTTTACAAGTTTAAATGAATATTTTGCTAGTAGTTCACCCAAAACTATAAATTACTTTAAAAGAAAAGGATAAGATCTTTAGTTGCTTTTGAGGAAAATCCTGCTCTTGGAACACCTAAATTTCATATCTCAATTCATCGATCATCTAAATTGTGTGTGACATGCTCTGTCATACCTACTTCGTATGTGGCATTTCGCTTGTTAAGAGTATTTTCTCTTGATTGCATAGAAAAATTGGAAAACATTCTCTATATCGTTGTATTGAGATGATTGCTGATGGTGCTAGCGAGCCTACATATAAAGTCTCATGGTGTAAACTGGAGACTTGGGATCAAATGTTGCCTTTGTTAGGATTAGGAAATTTAAGGGGATTGACAGAGTGCTATCCGCTTTTTGTGGCCCAGGATTACCTACAGGCCTCATCACATATATGCAGATATATGTAATTGTCATTTTAAAATTCACTAATTTCTGTTTTTTTTTTTTTCCCTATAGTGTACCATAAACATGCTCTCAAATGTACATTGAATTTCTCTCCCCTTTGATATACATCTTGCAGGCACATTTTAACTCAAATTTATATCATATATATATTGAGTAAGGTTTTGATAGTCCTGAAGATGTCTTCAAATATAGTTGAAATTGACCTTCAAAGTGAAGGTCAAAATGCATGATGTTTCTTGAAATTCCCACCTCCATCGATATTTGTTACTCTGTTTTGATTTCTCCTTGTAAGCAAGCCATGATACTTTCCCGGTTAAAGAACTATTGCTGTCCTTTGGACTTGTATGATAATTTTTTTCCAATTTTACTTGTGGGACAACCCAGTCCTAGCAGATTTACATATAGGGAATGAGTGAGATTTGAAATATTTTCTATTCACGTTGGATGTGTTATTATCGATTAATTTGCTAATTTCACTGCTTTCTATGTTTCACTAACAAAGTATATTTTGTGGAGCCATGTCATGAGGATCACCTTATCCATGCAACTTCAGATATCATCTGGTTTGGTGCCATTAAGTGCCTGTGCATCACAGGCCATCTGCCAGTGACATGATAACATGTGAAAATGCCACCTTGAAAGCATTGGCAGCAGCATTGGCTGATAGTTATCATCATGCGCACTACTGAATATGCCATCTATTTATTGTACACATGAAGTAGTGACTTGGCGGAATAGGAGAGTCTTTCATTACATGGTCTAAATATTTAGTGTATAAAACTGCTAGGCAGACTCTTCTTGTCCTCTTTGATCTTCTGCTTCTCCTTCTGCTTTTGCTGGAGTCTACAATGATGTTCAGATTCCTCTGATTTTTAGGAGAGATTCAGGTACTGGTGAATGTTCTGGGCCCACTCTTTTCCTGTCCAATCCCTTATTTTCTAGATTTTTCTTTCACTAAGAGGGTGCATCTGTAAAACCTGTAAATAAGGATATATCATTCAAAAGAAAATGAACATCTTCGATCACTTCTTCTGGGTCTTTAGATAAATTTTTAGATTCCAGACAAGTAAAATATCAAGGTGCTGGATGTTTCCTTATATATGTGTTATATACTTTGAATTGTTCTCAGTCTTAAATGTGTTATTTTCTTGCAATTAACTATGGGAGATTTAGAGGGCAGGTCTTAGTGCAGCAATAAAGTTGTTCCATTGTGACTGGGATGTCATGAATTCAAAACATGGAGACAGCCTCTCCACATGCAGAGGTAAGGCTGCGTACATCTGACCATCCCCAGACCATTCAGCAGTGGGAACCTTGTGTGCTAGGACTCCCTTTTTTATTAGCCATGGAAAGAGTTATATAACTTACATTTTTAGTGGTACCAAATTTTGCCATGTTTTTGCAAAGAAACTATTTATTTTGTACATTGTTTTTTCCTAGTATGGCATATTGATCATTTGGTATGGCATAAATTGCAGGGTCTTTCTTCACGAGAATCATGTGCTCACCTGTGTGATATTCTTAGCTGGAGCATTCATATGCTGTTCATGGAAAGCCTTTTTTCTTTTTATGTATTTGAAGTTGAGCAATAGTGCAATTTGGACATGATTGCATGGAAAATCTCAAACCAATTATCCAGTTGGTTATTATTAATGACTGATAGATCTCCAGAACATGTTTCATGTGTAGTACAATTCTGTTCGTTCTTCCAACTTGATTCAAGATATCTGACACTTTTATGGTTATTTCTTGTTGAGTTTCACCATCTAGCTCATGTAGTTTGCCTTCCTTGTCTTCTTGAGTTTTATCTAAACCTCTTTGCCTCACTCGTGTCATATTCCAATTTTATTTTCTTGTCCCATTTGTCCTATCTGTTCTCCTTTAATTTTTTGCAAATGTTCAATCATCTCTGCAAACCTAATTTTTGGATTTAATTTTTGGTGGTTCACCGTATCTGCCCTGCAAAGCCAATCAATGACATTTTTTTCCCTCCAATTCAAAGTCTGGGTGAAACTACATTAAATGGATGAAGTCTCAGAATGAATTTTTATCTTGGTTGTGCTTCTATTTTAGTCAATACGAGTCATCTAATTTCCAAGCAGTGTTGTGTGTACAAACAAGTACATCAGTTCTCTCTATTCTGCATCGTGCACGCACAACAGATGAAAATCCCTAGGCAAAAAGGAATCTCGATCATAATTTGAAGATGGTAACTAAAATTAAAAAAATAAAATGAAAGATAAACCCCAAGAAACATCAATGCATGAATTATTTGATGATACAATTTTCCAGATTGATTGCTGTTACCTTCTTAACCTCCCAATATGATATCAACAAGGTGGCCGAATAAATTTATCCTCTGATCCATTTAAGAGGATTCTTGTGGTTGACAAGTTGCTGATTGTCCTACTAATAAGACAAAGTTTTCTAAATTTTATAATTTGGATGTACATATCACGTAGTGAAATATGTGCTATGTTACATGAAAAACTCCAACAATAAAACATATTATGTTGCTAGATTGCAGCTATTATGTTATTGTATTGTTTCCATTTAATCAAAAGATTTCATTTGTCAATCTGTATAACATGGCTTATCTCCTGCTGGTTATAAATTATGAAATTGGCGGTGAGGAAGTGAGATTAGATTTCTATACACCATTCAGTCTTCTATCACCAGTATGGTGCTTTGTTTTATAGTTTGAAATTGCACCTTGCCTCAACCAAGTGGTTGAACCCTATATACTTATCTCCAATTTCCTAGACACAACACAGCATGGAAATGAAATCTCTTTATCATCTTCAGAAAGCATGTGGTACCCATTCACATTTCAACCTAATCATCTTTGCAAATGTAATAGCAGTTCAGGAAAGCATGCGCATGGTCACTATCTTGGCATGGTGCTGGAAGTCTTATTAGTCATTTGTGAGATATTATTGATAAGCAGAAGATAGAAGCATCCATGGGAGAAGCTTTTGTTCTCTCCTCTGTACCACAAATCTCACCTACTTTTTCTGATTGAATAATCTTTTTGGATTTCGGGAAGGGCAAATGCCCCTGGAGCATTCTTGGGTCCAGGCCTTGATGCATAATTCCCAAAGGCGCATCATACTGCTATAGATTAGCACTATGACAGCATTTCTACAGAAGATTCTCAGATAGTATATCACCTGGATGGCTGCTTTGTAGTTGGTAAGGAGACGTTGGCATAATGGCTTGTTTAGCTTCTTGCTATGTGAAATCATTCTGCCATTTTAATCTTTGTTACATGCGAACTGACGTGTTATGTTGATGTGGAAATTTCACAAGACTTTAACTTACCAAAGAAACAACTTTAAGCTTTTCTGCACATGCCAAATGACGGTTTGCCTATTAGTTTGTTTCTTCAATTGATTGGTGCTTGGTTTTAGAATTTGATTTATCTCTTTCAATGTTTGTATGTTATTGCAGATTAAGGAGTTCACTTTGGCTTCAGTTTAAGCCCCATCATATTGCTGCTGGGGCTGCGTTTCTTGCTGCCAAATTCCTAAATTATGATCTTGCTTTCCATCCAAGTTTTTGGCATGAATTCCAGACCACACCATCAATTCTTCAAGGTAGTGGAGTTATTTTCTCTAGTTTGAGAGCCTTGTTGTCTATCTTTATAGATGCCGTCGTGAGCATCATTTTTCAATTTAACTGTTTGCTTTGCAGATATCGTGCAACAGTTGATGGAACTCTTCTAAGGACATGTCAATACTCTTACATGTTTTACTAAAGGTTTGTTATACATCATATTTATATTGGATAAAATATTTTAAATACAAGGATCTCAGGGTGCTATCATGTGGGTGTGTCAGCTAAATATCTGCATAATGCTTCTTATATTTTTTAATTTTTGGAAGCTTTTTTATTCTTAAGGCTTAAGCTACGTATGGTACTATTTGTGCCAATCAACAACCTCTAACATAGCTGTTTAACATTTATAGTTTTACTAAAAGTTGATCTACAATTGCCGCATATTGACTTCTTGGTTGTACTAATCCATCTCCTGGCCTTGTGAGGGAACAAGGGTGTTATGCATCTTGTTGGTAACTGGTGCTCTATTGGTGTCTACGCATTGTGAAATCAATCTACTTTGGGGGTGTTTGGTTGGAAGGAGTAGGGGTCTGAAATTGAAATCGGAATAGGTGACTCCTATTCCAACCATTCGGTTAGAAAGAGTTCCATTTCGATTTTGATTCCGGGATAGAATGTGAATTAGGCTCAATCTATATAGAACTCAATCCCCACTCTCCTCCATCGATTCAATTTTTCATTCCAATTCTGATTCCGATTTCGGTCATGAACTAAACGCTTCAGGAGATTTGGCTATTCCGATTCCGATTCCAAACCATTCCGATTTTCATTTCCATTCTGATTTTGGTTGCAAACCAAACACCCCCTTAGTGAATGGTGAAACAAGAATTAGGATGACTTATTGTTATGGACATGGTTATTGGTTAATATACATTTCTACTGGATCTGGGTGACTGGAAGCTGTTCATTTTGCATGCATCAAATTAAAAGAATCTCGCCGATATTAGCCCTGACAAGTTTTTGGCAAATGGCACAACCCTAGTTATATAATTGAATGGCAAAGCAGGAGTCTTGTTGACTGGTCTAACAAGATTGGACATGACTTGCTTGTGTTTGTAGGCAGAATAATGTTCTTGTTACACTTAACGGGTATCAGCTGTTATGGACTGCCAAAGACTGGGACCCTTGGCTTAATGCAGTGGTCTCTGAATGATGTGTTGGATAAGAACTGCATTTGGGACTTCAGCCTTCTCACCAAGTAGCAGATATCTGGTTCATATACTTCTAAAATGATGAATCCCATCAACTAGAAGCGCAAATGCTTCGAATTGCATCCACTGTTTGTGATGTGTATTGAATGCTGATACCTGTTGGATGTTGCTAGAAATACACCATATGTTATTTAAAATTATTATATTTTCTATTTTTAAAAAAATCAATATTTCTTAGATGATACATCCAAGATATTTTTCTAATGTCTTCAGTATTATTTGCAGCATCAGTTTTGATGCCCGTGTTGGTACCATGCCGATAAAGTGTTGGAGGCCATGGTTCAACTAGTGGACCATATCGTCCCGTGCCGGATATATATATATACACACGAACTATATTATATTATTATTATTTGAAATTGGAGGAGGGCTTTAGTGCCCCCGCTTTATATATTTTATATGAAGTGTATATTTACAATAGAACCACTGGACATTTTATTGTCGTGAAAAAGTGGCTTCAATGCGAGCAACGTGAACAAGAGTGCTCTTCGACCCATGCACGTAGCCGCTGCTTTATAAAAACAGGGTTCTTACAGAACACCGTGCAAGCGAAAGAGCTGAAATTTGGTCGTAGTGTAGGCAGTTCCTCCAGAAGACGTCTGCAGCCTGTAGCTCAGTTCGGTAAGATGGTTGTTTCAGCTGTCTTCTTAGAACAACGAACTCTTCTTTCTGGATTTGAATCGTCCAGTTTTCATAAAGGAGGATAACCTGTCTAGTAACTTGAGAGGCTGACAATGCTTGGAGGTTAAATGCTTTGTTGTTGCTCCAGCCAAAGACACCAGCAGACATTTAGCTAACAGCGAGTCGTGGGCTTTGTTTGCTGCTGTCTTTGGGTAGACCTCGCCTCCATTCCTCCCAAAGGTCGGGCAGTTCTTGATCCATTGTACTATTTGAGTCCAAATTGAGCATGAGTAGCAGCAGGTCGCTAGTGGATGGTCCGTTGTTTCTTTATGATTTTCACACAAGGAGCTTTGGACCCTGTACTCCTTTCTTTGCGGATATCTGCGGAAGAAGTTTTTTTTTATGGAAACATAAACTGGGGAAAACTTTAAACTTCTCCAAGATCGGTAGTTTCCAAAGTATCAATCCAATTTGTGATCTGGTTCCTCCATATTTCAGAAAGTGGTAAAATTATATTATATTATATTATTATATTTTGGTGGCATTTATTGTATTTGTAATTCTGCATCCATATCCGTGTTCATGCTTGATTGCCTAAAGGAGTATGAACCCGCTGGGTTGTATTGGTTTACATTTTTATACTTCCTTTTAGCTCCTTGGGACATGTCTGTGGCTAAACCACAATTCATCTGTGTTTAGTTTTTTGTTCATATCTTTTTATCATTGCTTTAACATTAAATTTCATATCATGAGGTCCACTTTGTACCACTAAAACGTAGCCCCAAGCATAACCATTAAATCCTGTCCAGGCTCTCCGGTGATGCACAAAATCTATTTTCCTAGTAGATGATGATTAAGGCCTTGCTTGAAGTAAGGAAAATAGCTTCGGGATTTTATTGAGAGATCTTGCGACCCATCATGAAAGCTTAAATTCACTGCATGGAATGTCGCGGATCTTCACGTATATTAATCAGCATTTTGAAAATACGTAGCATAGGAGGAAAGCACGTTCTCTCTCTCTCTCTCTCTCTCTCTCTCTCTCTCTCTCTCTCTCTCTCTCTGGGGTACATTTCACATCCGATCAAAAAAGAGGATGAACAATGCAAAAATTTTTGACCTTTTTTTAATCTCATAGCCATTGAATTTTCGCTGTCTTTTACCAGCATATTATATCAGCGGTTGCACACCACATTATAGTGGTTAGCAGAATTTATCCTATTGCCAACCATAGGATATGATGAGTTGCCAACAGTCTCCTAACTCATGAACAGACAATGAGACGATGATAATGACAGACTAACATGGATTCTATATTTATGGAATGTTTCGGCAACTCATGGAAATCTAAAAACTTATCACAAAACAAATTCTTTTTGGAAGTCTATGAGTTGAGATTGAATTTAGATTGCATTTGGTGTATTATCAGACAATCTTAATCTTAATTATCTGATAATTTGAATTATTTATAATCTGAATAGATTATCAGTAATGTTGATTACTGTATTCGGTACACACAGGTAAATTATAATAAAATTATTGAAAATATTGATTGACATATTTGATATGACAACCAGGTTATTGATAATATAACATCAAATTTTTAAAATATTTTTAAATTAAATTTATTAAAAATCACACCTCATACACAAAATTTTTATTTTTTTAAAAAAAATAAAAATATATTATATATTATAATATATATTATTATATTATATATATAATATATAATATATAATATAATATATTTTTATTTTTATTTTTTTTCCTTCCTTCTCCTTCTCCCGCATGCCCCAAATCTCCCCCAACCTCCAGCTGCTCTGCCCCCGGCCCCCCAACAGTCACGTCTCCAGCACCACCCCCGACCATCCACGCCACCCCTTGCACTGTTCCCTAGCCCCCTGGCGAACCCGCACCCCACGTTTTTCACAGCCATCTCCATTGCTGCCTTCACCCACCCGCACTACCGTCCTCACACGTGCCACGGTCCCTCGCACCCCATCCCCTACAACCTCTCGTGCTGCCTTTTGGCCGCCCGCCGGTCGCTCACGCTGCCCCCATAGCCCCTCAGTGAGGGCTACACAGCCATGCTCCCTTTTTTTTTGGAACGGTCGGCCGCTCGTGCTATCCCCGCAGCCCTTCGATGAAGGCTACGATAACGGCCCATTGATCAGCTAGTTTCCAACTGCCGATGGTCAGATTTGTAGTAGAGGATGCTGGTTTCGGCCCCTCCTCTTTCCGCTGTTCATCGTGAGGAAGAAGATTGTGGGATTTTTTGAGAGTATTTTTATTTAAAAGATATTACAAGATTATCAAATATGTGATAATTTAGATAGTTACTTCTCTCTAAGATAATTTAGATTTCCTCCTAAGAGATAATCTGGATTGTCAAATAAGATAATTTAGATTTCCTCCTAAGAGATAATCTGGATTGCTTTGACAATCCAGATTGCCATTTATTGCCGGCAATCTATCCAAATTGCTGGCTATCAAACACAACCCCAAAGCCTCAATCTTGCAATTACTTGGAGGCACATCAGCTGTCATATGAAGGCATTTGATAGCCTCTGTAAATCATAACTTGTTATTTGTTCAACTAACTCATTTAAATTATTTATATGCAAAAAAATGGATTGCATAAGGGACAAGCGAAATATGTATATTTATCAAAATTAATAGACCACAGACAATCGATCCATTTGAGGTCAAACACTGTTTGCTTCCCAAGAAATTATGATAGAAAGGTTTTCCCTAAGATTAAAAGTTGATATGATCGAAATACAAAATAGGCGTACCAGCTAGACGAGAATGGATTAAAACTGCCGGTAGATAGAGAACGCGAAAGACTTGAATCAAATTGTATTTGAATCATAACATACTAGCATCAACCCTTTCAAATCATTAAAGCAACTAAAAGTCACAAACAGCGACCCACATGAAAACCCTCCAGTGCATCATTTATCCTAAATTATATAGTCTCATCTAACTCAAGTGAACCAAGCATGACAGGCTTCGTGTTTTGCTTTGCTTGCAATTTGTGGTTTACAGAAATATCTCAACAGTTACTGTCCTTTTGGTCATGACAACAATAACCGGTTGAGAAAAAGTTTATTAAATTTATGTAGAAGATTAGAACATAAAATAATTACTCAACAATAGATCTCAAAAGAAGAATAATAATAAAAATGAATCATATCTTGGAATCCTTGAACAGTGATCAATGATCGCTATACCAGCATCCTATAGAAAAAATCAACAATAGCGGCATAGATCTTCCTCTCTATCTCCATCTTATGCCTGTCTCCTCAATAAGATGGATTCACCCTAGAAACATAGAGATCTTAATACTCTAGGGTTTCACAACAGACATATATATATATAGGAGTGGAGTGAGGACCTAGCTAATTAGTAATGCTAATGGATTCATCTATCACAGAGCCCATTAATTGAGTCAGGCTTACACCGATATTTGTTACATCATATAACTAAGACAATAGGACTCAAAATAATATGATCACAGGTAATCATGGGCTTCTTAACCATTCATTCTGATGACAATTTAATCCATATTTTTGTAACAAATCAGAATAAAAAATGAATTTATAATTAATGGAAGCCCATTTTATAAGAATTTTCAACATTCTTCCACCTGGGCAACATTAATTGAGACCTTCTTTTTTTAAGAAAATATATTTATTATATATATAGTTTGAAAATGATTTTCAGACTAAGTGCACCTCATATGGTTATAGAAGCAAATATTCTGAATGAATAACATCTTTAGTCAAGAAATCCGATCAGCTAAAATCACTAACATTGAATCATAGCAGCCTTCATATCATTTATTGATATAAGATCCCTTTATGATTACAAATGTTAGTAATTTTATCGATATGGATTCCAGTGATGTAGTGTGTATGGTATGAACTTTATAGTCATATGATCAAAACATATAAAACTCATCATCAGTCCAGTTTACAGTTTCAAATGAAACTCTTTTATACTTTCTAATAAAAGCTACAACAATTTTAAGCTTATGTCATAATTTCATCATATATCTCAAGATGAATCCTTTGTGTCTCAAGATGAACTATGATATCAATGATATCAATAACCATATAAGTAATACCTTTATGCTCAAGACTTTGATTTAAACAACATATTTATGCTTAAACAACATCTTTATACTTAAGACTTTTATTTAAACAGCATTTACAATCAATCATATATACACAAAAATAAATGCAATATTCCAATATAAAAATAGTGAAAAATAAAAGTTTTATGACATCCATATGATGTTCCATAAAAACAATGCTTCCACTAACCAAGCATTTCAAAAGATTCCCCTAAATCCATATTTTTCATAGATTTAATAAATATAGTAAATCTAAGTTCTTTGATCAATGCATCTATAAGCATTGTATCTGTCTCTGTGTTAAATTATAATGACTCTCTTTTAATCAAATCTCTAACTGTCAAATATTTTATCTCTATAAAGATAGAGGTGTTGGAAACTTTTATTGTACTTTGAAAAGAACATAGCTGCACTATTATCATAAAAAATCTAAAGTGATTTCAAAATAGAATCAGTAATCACAAGTTCTAGGATGAGGTCCCTTAACCAAAAGCATGAGTTGCAATTCTTAACATGCCACAAACTCTGCCAACATAGTATAAGATGCCACAAGAGTCTGTTTTGAATCTTTTTAAAAAATAGCTCCTCTAACCATCATCAAAACATAACAAAACTGGATTTCATATCATATATGCAACTAGCAAAATTCATAATCACAATATCTAATCACCTCAAGATGATTAGACTTTCAATAAGTCAGTTTACATTTTGTTTTGGTATTCTATAAATATCTCATAACCTTTTAGCTATGTTTTAAATACTCTGCATCCGAATTTGTTATATATTCATAAAGTGTACTCACCATATACACTATCTCTAATCTGGCATAAATCTTTGCATATATGAAACTATATACAATAGTTGAATAAGGTACATTCCTCATGGATTTTTTTCTATATTATTCTTAGGACACTGGTTTCTACTGAATTTATCTCTCTTGACCACATATGCATCTCCAGATTTATAATTATGAATACCAAATTCATTCAGTATACAATCAATGTGAGCTCTTTGAGATAATCCTAATATATTACAGACTATTCCTATAAATCTTAATACTAAGTATAATAAAGCTTCTCTAAGATCCTTCATTTCAAAAATCTTAGATAGCATAGTTTGATCTCATATAACAACACAGTCACTACTAGTAAACAAAACAACATTCACATATTAAACAAAGAAGATAAACTTACTTCTACTGACCTTTAGATACATGTATTAGTCCATTTTATTATCTTCAAATCCCAAAAAAGGCTTAATGTCATTAAACTTGAGATATCATTTTCTTGATGACTGCTGAAGACTATAGATATACCCCTTAGGTCTGTATACCATATTTTTTTTTCTACTCTCAACAAAATCTTATGGTTGATTCATATAAAATTTTTCTGATGAAACGTTCGGTCAAAACAAATTACCAACACCATGATTACTTTTAAAGAATCCTTACAAAAGACCGAAGAAAAAGTCTTATTATAATTTATTCCCTTTCTATGCACTCTTATGCAACTAATCTAGCATTGAAGTATTTAATATTACCTCTAGAGTCTTTCTTAATTTTAAATACTCACTTATATCTTACATGCTCAGATTCTTTAAGTAATTTCATCAGATCCCATATTTTATTTTTATTTTTAAATGGCATTGTATCATACATAGCTTCAAGCTACTTAGTTGACTAGGAATATACAATAATCTGGTCATATAAGAATGAATTAACCACATGGCCAATGCCATAGTCATCCTCATCAAAACAGACCAAAGTCATTAGGAATGACAAGTTTGCTTTTTTTTTTTTTAATGTGATTTCTTTACTAGTACTCCATTAACTGGCTATGGAGGTACTATAATCAGTTCATATATCTGATGTTGCTCTCCCATTGTCCTTCCAGGATGATATATGATATTTTTTTTGAACAACCGGAATAAAAATAATGATCCTCTTTTTTTTATTTTAATATCATATCTTCAATATGAGAGCATTTGTAATTATCCATATCAAACTCTAGAAATATGACATTATTAAACTCAACAATTTTTATGCCTTTTATTAGGACAGTGGAATCTATATCCTTTAAAATTATCTGAATAATTAATTAAATAATAATAAATAGTTATAGTTGAAATTTTTATTGTCGGATTATACACCTTATCTTTTGTAGGATAATCTTAGATAAAAAAATAATAGTACCAGATTTCTCATCAACCGACAACTCAAAAGATGTCCTGTAAACTGTCTTATTAAGAACTCTATTCGAGATATTGATGGCACTCTTTAGAGCCTCACATTAGAGATATCACGATAAATTGCACCCATTCATCAAGCTTCTAATCATATTTTTATGAGTGTAATTATATCTTTTAGTCACCATTTTACTTAGGAGTTTCAGGCATGATGTATTGAGCAACTCTTTCTTTTGGAACCACATCCTTTTCTTATTATGTATGAAACTCTTAGGGTATGACCGATGTATTATATTAGCACTCTCATCCTTTTTCCTAAAGTATTAAAACTCTTGAATAAAAATAGAAATAAAGTTGTTCACATTCCATTTATCCTTCTATGCATTATATATGGTTTTAAACTGACCAAATTACACAAAGAGAGAATTAAGAGATTAATAAGCAAAAAAAGTATTAGGGATAAGGATCTCAAACTATTAAACATAGGTGCAATACTCTCTAGTTTCATAATATAAGCCCTAAAATCATCATACAATCATACCTCATATTGATTGATTTATTTATTAGCTATCCAGCCTCTGTCCTATCAGATTCTATGTACCTTTTGATAATGAGGTCAAAGAATTATTTATCATCACCATTCTTAAGTATAACATTCAAAATGGTATTAAAAATAGACTGTATGATTCCCAGGCTAAGATGATTCACTATCTACTACTTTTTATTGGTAGTTTGTATTCTATAGTACTCTCACTAATGACTTGAGATGGAGGATCATCATTCAATGCAACATCCAAATTCCATCAAACACAGTGCTAGCTTAATTTCATACTTTCATATTTTATAGTTTATTTCAATCAAAGTCTTAATGGAAGCATTAATATTACTCAATATAGAGTGTTAACCGTTAAAAAATCTTTATGCAGTTAATCAACAGACAAATATGAGAAATATATATGATTGAAAAATTTTATAAGTATTATTTTGATTAGAGCCCTTGATGCAATACCACAAACCTCTTTTGGAAAGAAAGTGAAACCACATAAGGTGTCTCTCTCCAATATGTAATGTTATTCAATACAAATGTGCTAATTGCTAAAGAACCTTTATGCAGTTAATCAATGAATAAATATGGATAACATATATGCTTGAAAATTTTTATAAGCATTATTTTAATGAGAACCCTTGATGTAATGCCACAAACTTTTTTTAGAAAAAAAAATGACCTGCATAAGGTTTCTCTCCAACGTCCAGTAGAATCAACTTAGCAAGATATTATAAACTTTCGGAGATCCATCTATTTTAGTATAATAAATTTATAGACTATGTACTCTCATTAGTCATAAAATATTTTACTTCAAAATTATAACATATAATAAGTTTTTTTTAGGGAGATGATTGTATGCAATAATTTTGCAATACTTCTTGATCCCTTTAAGATATCATACAGAAAAATCTTACAAATCTTAGTGAATAGGCCACCATCCATTGAAATCCACAACTCCTTAAATACAGATCAACCAGTCATACCCATAAATCCATTTATCCAACTTAATGCACCAATGACAAGCAATTAATCAAAGATTAATATATCTAATCCTATGAAATGTCAGATAGAGGGATTCTGTAAATCTCAATAAATGAACCACTTTAGTGATCATCATCCATTGCAATCTACAATCCTCAAAATCATGGATCAACCAATCATACATATAAATACATTCATTCATTTTAATATACCAATATCAAGCAATCTATCAAAAATTTAACATGTTTAATCCTTTTAAATACCAAATAGAGGAATCTTACAAATCTCAATAATGGGCCACTTTGGTAGTTATCATCCATTGAAATCCACAACCCTCTAGATCAGAGATCAATACAAAAATTTATCATTATTCAAATCAAATGTGAGAGTATAAAATTTATAATAACATATTTAAAGATCTTTATATAATTAAACTATATTGCAAGGATTATAATATAGTTATCATTTCAATATTATGTAATAAACTTAATGACAGGGACTAAACTGTAATAGAATCTCTTCAACATATAATAAAGTCTCATCTCAGGGACTAAATATCAATTTTTTGAGGACCGTTATCAAAAATAAATATTGTCAGAGATTAAACAATAATATAGGGATCTTTATATATAGTAGTTTTTATCAAAAGGACTACAATGTAATTTATATTAGGATTGATAACAAATAATATATTTAGCAGAGACTACTATACAAATATCTCATAAAACTGAATTAGCAAATATGATTCAGATCTTGGGTTGAAATCCAAAATCCATTATGGCCTTCTTCATTCTCACGATCAGTGATGGGAAGGGGTGCCAGAACTGGCACTTCCCTTCTCCTTATTTGGGTCTGGCGGCCGGTAAGAAACCTTAATAGGCTAACCACTAGCCCCTCTCTGGCCATCTCCAGTAGT
Organism: Elaeis guineensis; assembly: GCF_000442705.2. NCBI lineage: Eukaryota > Viridiplantae > Streptophyta > Magnoliopsida > Arecales > Arecaceae > Elaeis > Elaeis guineensis. The sequence goes on from NC_026002.2 coordinate 33,081,398, forward strand.
CACCGGCTCTACTCCACCACCCACCGCCAGTAGGGACGAAACCCGATGGTTCCTAAATCCTTTTTTCTTCTATCAAAAGAGATGGGTGGAGAAAGAGGTTTGGCACCCAGCATCACCACCCATCAGGGTCGCTACCACCTATCCAGACGTCGGTCTACAGCCTCCACAAGGGAGGAGGAGGAGGGCACGGTGACAAGAATTACTGCTCCTCATAATTCCCCTCTTTTTTTTTTTGTATTTAGATCTTTAAATCCGGATGGGGATCACTGACCCCTCGCCATCGGTTCGTCTCTATTGCTAACTATCGGCAAGATGCTGCCTAACTATCGGCAAGATGTCGCCTATCGGACAGCGGCCTCCAGTCAGGCTATGGAAAAAGGAGGACATGGTAGGGAAGAACCTGGCAGCCCTTTATCAAAAATTTTTCTTTTTCTTTTTTTTTGGTATGATTGAACCAAAATAAAAAATAAAAATTTTGATTCTAATCCTCTATAAAATCTTTGATTTTGATTCTAATCTTCGACAAAATCTAGACTCTGACACCAATTATTGAAAAAAAAAATTTCGATCTCATATAAAATATTAGAACATAAAATAATTATTCAACAATAGATTCCAAAAGAATAATAATAATGATAATCAATCATGCCTTAAAATCTTTGAACAGCCATTAATGATAATTGTGCCAGCATCTTGTGGAAGAAAAAAATCAATACTGGTGGTATAGATCTTCCTCTCTATCTCCACCTTATACTTATCTCCTCAATGGGATAGGTTCATCCTAGGAACGTAAAGATTTTAATACTTTAAGATTTTACAATAGGCAGATATATATATATGAGTAGAGTGAGGATTTAATCCAGTTAGTAATACTAATGGGTCCACCCATCACAGAGCTCATTAACTGAATTAGGTCTACACCGATATCTGCTACATCACATGACTAATAGGGTCCAAAATAACATAATCACAGATAATCTTGAGCTTTTTAACCATTCATTCAGATGACAACTTAGTCCATATTTTTATAACAAATCAGAATAAGAAATTGATGTATAATTAATGAAAACCCATCTTATGAGAATTTCCAACATAATCTCCACTATAATAATTTCTTAATGCACGATAGTAAAGAATGATAATCCTTATAATCCCATAAATACATCATGAAAATGGTAAGGCAATTAACTTTGCCCTTCTGGTTCTTGAGTTTGTTCCAAGAAGCTGCCCATATTTGATTGAAGGTCTCATAGTGAATTGAGTTGATTGGCTCTATTTTATGGCCTGGTTTCATCAGAATTTTGTGGTGCATTGTTTTGATTCTAAACATACAATATGACACTACGCAAAGAGAGCACGGATTTAGTTTGGTTATAAATGTGGGAGAACTATGATGTCAGAACATTCAGATCCATGGCCAACCGCATCCACCTTTTCATTGGCCTTCTTGGTAGTGGCATGTTAAGTCATAGTCCACTACCAGACTCTGTGGGCATGTTTGATGGGATGAGATGGGATGGGGGTGGGGGAGAGTTAGACTACTGAATAGGAATGAGAATACCTTGCAAAATCCAATCCTTACTCCAAATCTTCAAATTCTATTCTAATTCTAATGCCAATCACAAACCCAACGCGCCGTTTATTTCATTATTTCTTTCGATATTTTTTTATCCTGCTCTTCAGGAAAAATAGTTTAAAGTTTATTGGTCATTGGATGATTCTGATAAGCTTGCATCTAGAAAAGCTAGCTAATTTGTAAAACATACGCTGATTGCTTACCCTCGGTGTCCCGTGGTGGGATGGGGGACGTGGGATCGAACTGTAGGCCTCAAGATTGACCATGATAGATAGAAAATGTTCTCCAAATCCCTGAGTTTGCCCCTAACTATTGTGAGACAAGACTCCACTACCAAGCTTATCAGAAGTGTGACACAAATTAAGTTGTCCAATAAACTATGATAGCAGAGCATGTCAATTATGCAGCTCTAACATTCTTCAATGTTGGGTGGATGTCTGGTCAGGACACCATCTCTCAAGATCCTTTCAGTACCACGCGATGCAGTAGGAAGAAAGAAGAAACAAAACAAAAGGACAAACAATCAAAATACGTGGATCAGCCACAAAAGGGCTCGTCTCCACGGGGCATGCAAACTTCACTATGAAAAGAAAATTTTACAAGAGGAGACCTCACCCTCAACCCTTGTACACCCAATTCTCTCTCATCTGAAGTTCCCCTCACAAAAGCTCTCTCTCTCTTGGAGACCCCCTGAACCCCTGAAGAGCCTGGCGACCGCTGTCCAGGAGCCTCCTGCTCCTTTTCTCTCAGCTCCCTCGCCTCTCTCTCTCTTCACGGGTTCGTACGGCCTTCGTACGGCGAGAAACCCGAGCACCTCCCTTCTCTGTTCGTCTCAGTACCCTTTTAAAGGGTTAAACCGAGTTTAAACTTGATTAGAAAGGGATTAGGAGTCCTAAACAAAGCCAAAAAACCTCCTGAACTGTCGGATCAAGACTGGGATCTCTCTGGGCCGTTGGATTGCGCTCCGGACCATGGAATAGTGCCGTGGATCGCGAGAAACGTGTGGAAAATGCCCACGCGGTCCACAGGCCGCGCCGTGGACCACCCGATCCACGGTGGACCGGGGCAAGGGGGCCAGCAGGCCGCTGGCCTGGGCCGGCCCCCGCGCGCGGGCCTGGGCCGCACGCCCGCCTGGGCCGCCCGTCCCGCGCGCCACTGCCGCCCGCCGCCGTTCGTCGGCGATCCTCCGCCGCCTCGATTCTCATGCCGACTTCAAAAGCTCGTATCTCCTCCATCCGAGCTCCGATTCAGGTGATCTTGGTCTCGTTGGACTCCGTTTTTCGCTGCGAACCTCATTGTGGGCTCAATGTGGGTTGAATCTTGAGGCGTCAAATCCTAACAATCTCCACCTCGACTCGATATTCGGCCTCCTCCAAACTCCGAGAGCTTCTGGATCTCCTCGCCCCCATGCCCTGGGGCAATCGCCTGCTGATCATGGATGGGCAAACACGGGAGTCGAGCCAGGCTGCTCGATCCCATCTCCGTCGTATGCTGTGCTCCTCCTGATCTGAGACCTGCTCGGGGCATCATCCTGCGGCAATAGGAATCTTACCTTGCGACGTCGCCTCTCGTCCTCTTGAGTCTCCTGTCTCGGGTCCGATCCGCCTCCTGGAGCTCCACCTCGCTCTGGGCTCCGCCTGGCTCCCGATGCTCCACCTCGCACTGGGCTCCCTGCCAGGTAATAATGTTCTCTGCTCCCCTTCTTCCCCTCCAGCACAATCCTATTGCCGCGTAGCACCCTCAGGATTCCTCCACCAGCTACCATCCTGTAGCCTCTCGAATCCAGTCTGCTAAGTGAGATAAGATTCCGTCTGAAATCGGGTATGTATCGGACCTCTCCCAATCTCCTCACTGCACTGTCATGTGTCCTCCAACTGACCGTCCCAATGCCTCTGATCGCACAGCTCGATCCATCTGGCAGATATACAGTGCTCTCACTGTTCTCCAGGGAGTCAAACTGCTCCTCTCTGCAACACACATGATAGGGGCATGCAGAATCTAATATCCACTGCTGGGAAGAAGTAGATATCTCGTCAGATATCTCCAGGACATCTCCATCTGAATCGCTGCCGGTCGTCGCTACAGCAGCCACCATCTGATTTTTCAGTTGAAGGCAATCTCTGGCTAGATGCCCCAACTCCTCACACCGGTAACACTTGGTTTTGCTCAAGTCCCTCCTGGACTTAGATCGCCCCGTTGCGATCTCCTGTCGCTCCGTCTACCGCCTCCTGCTCCCCCAGAAGCCACCAAAGCTGAGCTATCGCCACCTGAGCTCGAAGCTGGGTTCTCCCTCCTGAGAACCTCGTTCTGGAGTATCGCCGCAGTGACCTCGTCCATCTTGATAGTGCTCTTCCCCACTAGAAGAGCAGTCACCAAGGACTCGTACAAAGGGGGAAGCGACGCCAGCAAAACCAGCGCCCTGGTCTTCTCCTCAACGTTCTCGCCAACACTGAGAAGGTCGGTGAGGATCTTCTAGAAGTGGCTCAAATGCTCCTGCACGCTCTGTTCCTCAGTCATTTGCAGTTGGTAAAACTGCCTCCAGAGGAAAAGTGTGTTGGTGAGAGACTTCGCCATGTACAACTCCTCGAGCTTCGACCACAGCACCGTCGGGGAAGTCTCGCTCAGCACATGGATCACCACCTCATCCGCCAGGTACATGCGGATGGAACTCACCGCCTGCATCTGTAGTCGTTTCCAATCCTGCACCTTCATAGTGGTCGGCTTCTCATCGCACAAGAGAGCATCAATCAATCCCTGTTGGATGAGCACGTCCTTCGCCCTTGCCTGCCACAAGGAGAAATTGCTCTTACCATCAAACTTGTTGATCTCCATCTTGATTGTTTTTGTTTTCTCCATCTTCAGTCTTGCTCACCACCGCTGCAATCTACGTCCTTGTACCAACTTGCTCTGATACCACTTGTTGGGGTGGATGTCTGGCCAGGACACCACCTCCCAAGATCCTTTCAGTACCACGCGATGCGGCAGGAAGAAAGAAGAAACAAAACAAAAGGACAAACAATCAAAATACGTGGATCAACCACAAAAGGGCTCGCCTATACGAGGCATGCAAACTTCACTATGAAAAGAAAATTTTATAAGAGGAGACCTCACCCTCAACCCTTGTACACCCAATTCTCTCTCATCTGAAGTTCCCCTCACAAAAGCTCTCTCTCTCTTGGAGACCCCCCTGAACCCCTGAAGAGCTTGGGGACCGCTGTCCAGGAGCCTCCTACTCCTTCTCTCTCAGCGCCCTCACCTCTCTCTCTCTTCACGGGTTCGTACAGCCTTCGTACGGCGAGAAACCCGAGCACCTCCTTTCTCTGTTCGTCTCAGTATCCTTTTAAAGGGTTAAACCGAGTTTAAACTTGATTAGAAAGGGATTAGGAGTTTAAACTTGATTAGAAAGGGATTAGGAGTCCTAAACAAAGCCAAAAAACCTCCTGAATCGTCGGATCAAGATCGGGATCTCTCTGGGCCGTCGGATCGCGCTCCGGTCTATAGAATAGTATCGTGGACCGCGAGAAACGCGTGGAAAACGCCCACGCGGTCCACAGGCCGCACCGTGGACCACCCGATCCATGGTGGATCGGGGCAAGGGGGCCAGCAGGCCGGCCTGGGCCGGCCCGCGCGCGCGGGCCTGGGCCGCGCCAGCGCTTGGGCCTGCACGCGCCTGGGCCGCGCGCCCCGCTTGGCCGCGGGCCTGGGGCGCGCGTCCCGTGCGTCGCAGCCTGCGGCCGCGCCGCTGCCGCCCGCCGCCGGTCGCCGGCAATCCTCCACCGCCTCGATTCTCGTGCCAACTTCAGAAGCTCGTATCTCCTCCATCCGAGCTCTGATTCAGATGATCTTGGTCTCGTTGGACTTCGTTTTTCGCCGCGAACCTCGCTGTGGGCTCAATGTGGACTGAATCTCAAGGTGTCAAATCCTAACATTCAAAGGAAAAAGCTTTGATAGTTTTATCCAAAAATCCAACAGAGTAAGACCCTGTGAACTTTTCGATGGAATCATCTTTTAGGCATTAGATTTGGACCCTCCAATCAAAATCACAAGCATATTTTAGCTGTAAGAATTCTAGCTAGGCCAAAATCGTGCCTTAGCAATTATGACAATCCACCCAAATGGCACACCTACTGAGACACATATATCACAATTATGCATATGAATAGTGCGGCGCTAAAAAGAAAAATAAAAATTTCAGTCTCTATCACCAAAGAGCAAAGGCACGCCACAATATTACTTATGAAAATACCATTGAAGAAGATTTATATTTATATAGAATTTCTACATTGATATACATTAGAAATGATCCTTTTTTTTTGTTGTTGTTGTTGCACACTATTGTATAAAGAAAATATGGAACGTATAATGCTTGTATATTGTTAGGATTTGACGTCTTGAGATTCAGTCCACATTGAGCCCACAGCGAGGTTCACGGTGAAAAACGGAGTCCAACGAGACCAAGATAATCCGAAACGGAGCTCGAATGGAGGAGATACGAGCTTTTGAAGTCGGCACGAGATTTGAGGCAGCGGAGGACAGCCGGCGGCCGGCGGCGGGCAGCAGCGGCGCGGCCACAGGCGGCGGCGCGCGGGATGCACGACCCAGGCCCGTGGCCCAAGCGGGCGGGTGGCTCAGCCGGGCGTGCGGCCCAGTCCGCGTGCAGGCCCGCGCGCGGGTGCGGCCCAAGCCCGTGTGGGCGGGCCGGCCCAGGCCCAGGCGGCCTGCCTGGCCCTTTACCCCGATCCACCGTGGACCGAGCGGTCCACGGCTAGGCCTGTGGACCGCGCGGGCATTTCCCACGCATTTCGCACGGTCCACGGCACTATTCCGTGGACCGGTCGCAATCGGAGGGCGTGGGTTGATCTGTTTTTTGATCCGACGGTTCAAAATCTGATTTGGGTTGATTAAGGACTCTTAAACCTAATCTAATTAGGTTTTAACCCTTTTAAAAGGGCCTGTGGACGAACAATAAAGCAATGGTTCGGGTTTTCTCACCGTACAGAGCCGTACGAACCCGAGAGGAGAAGAGAGAGGTGGAAGCGCTGAGAGACAAGGAGCAGGAGGCTTCTGGACAGCGGTCGCCAGGTACTTCAGGGGTTCAGGTGGTCTTCCAAGAGAGAGAGAGCTTTTGTGAGGGAAACTTCTAATGAGAGAGAATTGGGTGTACAAGGGTTGAGGGTGAGGTCTCCTCTTGTAAATTTTTTTTTTCATAGTGAAGTTTGCATGCCCCGTGGAGGCGAGCCCTTTTGTAGCTGATTTACGTATTTTGATTGTTTTGTTTTATTTTGTTTCTTCTTTCTTCCTGCTGCATCGCATGGTACTGAAAAGGTCTTGAAAGGTGGTATCCAGGCCAGACATCCACCCAACAAGTGGTATCAGAGCAAGGCAGTATAAGGACGCAGATTGTAGCGGTGGTGAGCAAGACTGAAGATGGAGAAAACAGGAACAATCAAGATGGAGATCAACAAGTTTGATGGTAAGAGCAATTTCTCCTTGTGGCAGGCAAGGGTGAAGGACGTGCTCATCCAACAGGAGTTGATCGATGCTCTCTTGTGCGATGAGAAGCCGACCACCATAGAGGTGCGGGATTGGAAACGGCTACAGATGTAGGCGGTGAGTACCATCCGCATGTACCTGACGGATGAGATGGTGATCCATGTGCTGAGCAAGACTTCCCCGACGGTGCTGTGGTCGAAGCTCGAGGAGTTGTACATGGCGAAGTCTCTCACCAATACACTTTTCTTTTGGAGGCAGTTTTACCAACTGCGGATGACTGAGGAACAGAGTGTGCAGGAGCATTTGAGCCACTTCCAGAAGATCCTCACCGACCTCCTTAGCGTTGGGGAGAATGTTGAGGAGAAGACCAGGGCGCTGGTTTTGCTGGCGTCGCTTCCCTCTTTGTATGAGTCCTTGGTGATTGCTCTTCTAGTGGGGAAGAGCACTATCAAGATGGACGAGATCACCGTGGTGATACTCTAGAACGAGGTTCTCAGGAGGGAGAACCCAGCTTCGAGCTCAGGTGGCGGTAGCTCAGCTTTGGTGGCTTCTGGAGGAGTAGGAGGCGGTAGACGGAGCGACAGGAGATCGCAACCAAGGCGGTCTAAGTCCAGGAGGGACTTGAGCAAAATCAAGTGTTATCGGTGTGAGGAGTTGGAGAATTAAGCCAGAGATTGCCCTTAACTCAAAAATCGGATAGTGGCTGCTGTAGCGACGGCCGGCAGTGATTCAGATGGAGATATCCTAGAGATATCTGAAGAGGTATCTACTTCTTTCCAGCAGTAAATATTAGATTCTGCATGCCCCTATCATGTATGTTGCAGAAAAAAGCAGCTTGACTCCCTGGAGAACAGTGAGGGCACTGTATATCTTCCGGATGGATAGAGCTGTGCAATCAGAGGCATTGGGATGGTCAGCTGGAGGACACATGATGGTGCAGTGAAGAGATTGGGGGAGGTCCGATACATATCCGATTTCAGACGAAAACTTATCTCACTTAGCAGACTGGATTCGAGAGGCTACAGGACGGTAGCTGGTGGAGGAATCCTGAGGGTGCTACGCGGCAATAGGATTGTGATGGAGGGAAAGAAGGGGAGCAGAGGACATTATTACCTGACGGAGAGCCCAGTGCGAGGTGGAGCTTCGGGAGTCAGGTGGAGTCCAGAGCGAGGTGGAGCTCTAGGAGGTGGATCGGGCACGAGACAGGAGACTCGGGAGGACGAGAGGCGACGTCGCAATGTAAGATTCCTATTGCCGCAGGACGATGCCCCGAGCAGGTCTCAGGTCAGGAGGAGCACAGCATACGATGGAAATGAGATCGAGCAGCCTGGCTCGACTCCCATGTTTGCCCATCCATGATCAGCAGGCGATTGCCCCAGGGCATGGGGGCGAGGAGATCCAGAAGCTCTCAGAGTTTGGAGGAGGCCGAATATCGAGTCGAGGTGGAGATTGTTAGGATTTGATGTCTCGAGATTCAGCTCACGTTGAGCCCACAGCGAGGTTCGCGGTGAAAAATGGAGTCCAACGAGATCAAGATCATCCGAAACGGAGCTCGGATGGAGGAGATACGAGCTTTTGAAGTCGGCACGAGACCCGAGGCGGTGGAGGATGGCCGGCGGTGGGCAGCAGCAGCGCAGCCGCAGGCGGCGGCACGTGGGACATGCGACCCAGGCCCATGGCCCAGGCGGGCGGGCGGCCCAGTCGGGCACGCAGCCTAGTCCGCGTGCAGTTCCGCGCACATGAGCGGCCCAGGCCCAGGCGGCCTGCCTGGCCCTTTACCCCCGTCCATCGTGGATCGGGCGGTCCACGGCTAGGCCTGTGGACCACGCGGGCATTTCCCATGCGTTTTGCACGGTCCACTGTACTATTTCATGGATCGGTCGCGATCGGAGGGCATGGGTTGATCTATTTTTTGATCCGACGGTTCAGAACCTATTTAGGTTGATTAAGGACTCTTAAACCTAATCTAATTTGGTTTTAACCCTTTTAAAAGGACCTGTGGACGAACAGTAAAGCAGTGGTTTGGGTTTTCTCACCGTACAGAGCCGTATGAACCCGAGAGGAGAAGAGAGAGGCGAAAGCGCAGGAGACAAGGAGCAGGAGGCTTCTGGACAGCGATCGTCAGGTACTTCAGGGGGTCTTCCAAGAGAGAGAGAGAGCTTTTGTGAGGGGAACTTCTAGTGAAAGAGAATTGGATGTACAAGGGTTGAGGGTGAGGTCTCCTCTTGTAAAATTTTCTTTTTCATAGTGAAGTTTGCATGCCCCGTGGAGGCGAGCCCTTTTGTGGCTGATCCACGTATTTTGATTGTTTTGTTTTGTTTTGTTTCTTCTTTCTTCCTGCTGCATCGCGTGGTACTGAAAAGGTCTTGGAAGGTGGTGTCCAGGCTAGACATCCACCCAACAAGTGGTATCAGAGCAAGGCAGTATAAAGACGCAGATTGCAGCGGTGGTGAGCAAGACTGAAGATGGAGAAAACAGGAACAATCAAGATGGAGATCAACAAGTTTGATGGTAAGAGCAATTTCTCCTTGTGGCAGGCAAGGGTGAAAGACGTGCTCATCCAACAGGGGTTGATCGATGCTCTCTTGTGCAATGAGAAGCCGACCACCATAGAGGTGCGGGATTGGAAATGGCTACAGATGTAGGCGGTGAGTACCATCCGCATGTACCTAACGGATGAGGTGGTGATCCATGTGCTGAGTGAGACTTCCCCGACGGTGTTGTGGTCGAAGCTCGAGGAGTTGTACATGGCGAAGTCTCTCACCAACACACTTTCTTTGGAGGTAGTTTTACTAACTGCGGATGACTGAGGGACAGTGTGTGCAGGAGCATTTGAGCCACTTCCAGAAGATCCTCACCGACCTCCTTAGCGTTGGTGAGAATGTTGAGGAGAAGACCAGGGTGCTGGTTTTGCTGGCGTCGCTTCCCTCTTTGTACGAGTCCTTGGTGACTGCTCTTCTAGTGGGGAAGAGTACTATTAAGATGGACGAGGTCACCGCGGCAATACTCCAAAATGAGGTTCTCAAGAGGGAGAACCCAGCTTCGAGCTTCGGTGGTGGTAGCTTAGCTTTGGTGGCTTCTGGAGGAGCAGGAGGCGGTAGCGATGGCCGAGATTGTCTTCACCTCAAAAATCGGACGGTGGCTGCTGTAGCGATGGCCGGTAGTGATTCAGATGGAGATGTCCTGGAGATATCTGACGAGGTATCTACTTCTTCCCAGCAGTGGATATTAGATTCTGCATGCCCCTATCATGTATGTTGCAGAGAGGAGCAGCTTGACTCCCTAGAGAATAGTGTGGGCACTGTATATCTGCCGGATGGATCGAGCTGTGCGATCAGAGGCATTGGGATGGTCAGCTGGAGGACACATGACGGTGCAGTGAGGAGATTGGGGGAGGTCCGATACATATCCGATTTCAGATGGAATCTTATCTCACTTAGCAGACTGGATTCGAGAGGCTACAGGACGGTAGCTGGTGGAGGAATCCTGAGGGTGCTACGCGGCAATAGGGTTGTGATGGAGGGAAAGAAGGGGAGCAGAGGACATTATTACCTGACGGAGAGCCCAGTGCGAGGTGGAGCTTCGGGAGTCAGGTGGAGTCCAGAGCGAGGTGGAGCTCTAGGAGGTGGATCGGGCACGAGACAGGAGACTCGGGAGGACGAGAGGCGACGTCGCAATGTAAGATTCCTATTGCCGCAGGACGATGCCCCGAGCAGGTCTCAGGTCAGGAGGAGCATAGCATACGATGGAAATGAGATCGAGCAGCCTGGCTCGACTCCCATGTTTGCCCATCCATGATCAGCAGGCGATTGCCCCAGGGCATGGGGGCGAGGAGATCCAGAAGCTCTCAGAGTTTGGAGGAGGCCGAATATCGAGTCGAGGTGGAGATTGTTAGGATTTGATGTCTCGAAATTCAGCTCACGTTGAGCCCACAGCGAGGTTTGCGATGAAAAATGGAGTCCAACGAGATCAAGATCATCCGAAACGGAGCTCGGATGGAGGAGATACGAGCTTTTGAAGTCGGCACGAGACCCGAGGCGGTGGAGGACAGCCGGCAGCCGGCGGCGGGCAGCAGCGGCGCGGCCGCAGGCAGTGGCGCGCGGGACGCGCGACCTAGGCCCGCGGCCCAAGTGGGCGGGCGGCCCAGCCGGGCGTGCGGCCCAGTTTGTGCGCGGGCGCGGCCCAGGCCCAGGCGGCCTACCTGGCCCTTTACCTTGGTCCACCGTGGATCGGGCGGTCCACGGCTAGGCCTGTGGACTACGCGAGCATTTTTCACGCATTTTGCACAGTCCACGGTACTATTTCGTGGACCGGTCGCGATCGGAGGGCGTGGGTTGATTTGTTTTTTGATCCGACGGTTCAGAACCTGATTTGGGTTGATTAAGGACTCTTAAACCTAATCTAATTTGGTTTTAACCCTTTTAAAAGGGCCTGTGGACGAACAGTAAAGCAGTGGTTCGGGTTTTCTCGCCGTACAGAGCCGTACGAACCCGAGAGGAGAAGAGAGAGGCGGAAGCACTGAGAGACAAGGAGCAGGAGGCTTCTGGACAGCGGTCGTCAGGTACTTCAGGAGTTCATGGGGTCTTCCAAGAGAGAAAGAGCTTTTGTGAAGGGAACTTCTAGTGAGAGAGAATTGGGTGTACAAGGGTTGAGGGTAAGGTCTCCTCTTGTAAATTTTTTTTTTTCATAGTGAAGTTTGCATGTCCCGTGGAGGCGAGCCCTTTTGTGGCTGATCCACGTATTTTGATTGTTTTGTTTTGTTTTGTTTCTTCTTTCTTCCTGCTGAATCGCGTGGTACTGAAAAGATCTTGGAAGGTGGTGTCCAGACCAGACATCCACCCAACATGTATAAGACCATAAAAATAATGTCCAAGTTATTTTTCTTGTCTATTTTGAAGAATTTAAATATCTTGATGATTGAAGTGACTTGTAGAAGATTTTTTGAATTAAAATAGATCGCTTTGGCGCATTTTCTAATGCTCTTTCCATTCCTGCTCTGTTTTTGGATGGCTTTCTATCAAAGAGAGATCGGATAATGTAAACCAACGTTCAAAGGCCATTTTAATGTTTTATGTGGCATATCAAATTTAGGAGGCAAAGAATAATAGGATATTTCAACATATTACCAGAATTCTCAGATTAATTTTAATGTGAGGTTCAACTTAAGCACAGGAATACATTAACGTTACCACCTCAACACCATGATAGTTGGGGAAAACAGTGGCTCTTTTTTTTTTTTTGCAGTTCTTGCATCTTCCCAGAGGATTTATTTTACTTGAGAGTTGCCACCTCTTGGTTTCCTTTAGGTTAATTTTGGTGCTAGTGTACTGAATTATGGTGCTTTTGGTGGCGGTGGCTTTGTTATAAGAAGCTCTAGTGGATATTTATTTGGTTATGCAAAAGGTATTAGTTTGTTTAATACTATAGTGCTAGTAGCAAAATTTTAAGCCGTATCGAAAGATTAAATCACTATTGTTAAATGGTTATCCGGATCCATTTTATTTGAGATCGAGACTCATCCAATTTAACAAGATTGTTGGAAGATGAGAGCCGTCCTTAAATTTTTTAAAATCACATATTTTTATAGATAAACAAACAATATTGTAGATTGGATGGTGACATATGTGGTCAATCGTATGAGATTTACGTTTTGAATAATAATATTTGATATTTTTATCAAATTTTTTATTTTTTTAATTTACTGATTCTCATGGATATTTTTATTTTAAATGTGTTTACTAAATTCGATTTATCAGAAAATATTATTTCTTTTTTATAATTGATTTTGTCCGATTGACTTTTCAAATATCACAATTATTTGTAAAAAAAAATTATAGGAAGAAATTAAATATATGGTTATTGAATATAAGAAAAGACATGATCAAAATAATTTGAAATTTAAAAAGAAGATAAAATACATGCGATCATTTAGATTAATTATTTTTATTAGTGGCATAAGCTTTGAAAATGATATTGGGCATTTTTTTTTGTCAATCTTTTTCAGAGTAACAAACATGCAACTTCACAACAACTTATTAGATTTTAGCTTATTCACTTCTATATTTGTGTTTCAATTTTTATTTGAAACCAAATTAATTCTAAATATCATTTCTCTCAGGCTCATCTATATTATGACATGTTCCCACTTGAATTAAACTTAAAAGTAATGTGCAATACAAGGAAGAAAGTAATTGCTTACATCAGCACATATTTAGAGAAAAGCAAAGAATATAAAAACTAACAAGAATTATATATAATTAAAAAATGTATTCAGAGCCATGCAAAAAGGAAGCACCAGTGACCATAATATGCTCGTCTAACCAAAGTTTTCTTATATCATTCATGCAAGTGGATAAGCACACGTCCATTCTTTTTATTTAATAATATTATTAAATAAAACTGAAAATTTTTCCACAGCGAAGAAGTGGGGCAAGTGATCAAATAAGAAAAGTTGCTGGTCGGTGCACCGTTCATTTATTTTCTCTTAAAGAAGAGAGAGAAAGGTGAAAAAAGTTTAAAAGATTGGGAAAGTTGGACGTCATAATCAGCCACGAAGGAGCTTCTCTCCGCAAGCACACTGATCCAAAAATACATAAAATAATTTATAATAAATATTAATTAAAAAAACTCGCATCGACCAGTATTATTTTAAAAAAATTTATAGATAGCTTTCCCTCTACATAAAAACAAATAATACTTATCAAAAAATATCACAAATTTAAAATATTTTTATCTTAATTATAATAAATAAAAATAAATAATCAACCATATCAGCATCATCCAAATATATCATTGCACTATTAACAAATAAAGATCTATTTAAATTTTTATATTGATTGAAATCTTTAGACAAGTACAATAAATAATATTATAATTTATCGATTGAGTTAGGTAAAATATCGAAAATAATTTTGGACCAAGTTAGTCAAAATTTTATAAGAAAAAAATTTTTAAATTTTTTTTCTTTCACTAAAATATGGATGGGCCCACTCCAAAGTGTTTTATGGATATTTTATAAATATAAATTTAATCTAATATGTGGCTTATAATCTTACTAATTGGGCGAACTCCATTCATAAATTCTACATAATTTTTAGCTTAATTTTATAAAAAGAAAATCGAAACAGAATCTAAAGTGAATGGCATGTGGATTGCGGTGAGAAACCCGCTCATGGGACCCTCAATAATTGAGTGGCTCCCACATGTGAATCCAACATGCAACCAACCGTGCTTGGATTAGTCGTTGAATAATTGACCAGCCCGGGTCTGGGAGACACGTCGCTGTCGAGCCCATGGTTCTCGTGACAAGCCCCCTCGCCCGCAACCTTATCGCTACCTAAGACCCAAATATTCTAATATTTTTTGGTTTCGCTTAGCGTGCCCGCCCCGGACCTAGCCGTTCCTCATGTACCACGCGAAACGCCCAATAAACATCCCAAACTAGTTCCCTTCCAACGCGTCATGGAATCATCGGTGATCCTGCAAAAGCGAAATAAACTGGCCTATCATCTCGTGCCACATGGAGCGGGGTTGAACGTTTGCGATGGTAATGGTACTAGGCACAAAATTTAGGCCTTCCCCTCCGCTTTCCGTCCTTTCATCGCATTCTCGAACAATGCAGGATGGCGTGTTCGAGTTCAATTGGTACTCCTCTGGGTCCCACCAATGGGCCCCGCTTTATTAACCAATGAGGAAAGGAAGAAGGAAAATAATTTATTAAATTAGTCTAGATTTTAGATTTTAGAAAAGAATTTTATGAACGAAGCAAGAATTCTTTTATTAAAGAAATATAGAGATCTGTAGCGGAAAAAAAAAAAAATATAAAGAGATCATGAATGAAGCGTGGGCGAGGCATAACAAGGAAGAAAGGCACGCCATGGACTCCTCCGCTGCTCGACGCCGTCTGAGAGCCATCTCCGGCCATCTGCGGCCGGCCGGCGATCGCGATTGTGACCGGTACTCCCAGCTCGGCACAAACGCCACCGCCTGCGAGTTTGTCTCTGGTACTTCTCTCGCTCTCGATCTGCCTCGCTTTTTGGATTTCCTTCCCATCTGTGCGTTTATTTATTTCTTGCCTTTGCGGTTCTTTATGATGGTGGTTAGGATTTTTTTTTTTTTTTTTTTTTTTTTGTGGGCCAGCTGGAAACCCAAATTATTTTGAATCGAATATGTTCTTTGATGTTTTCATTGGAAGCTTAGATCCTTTTAAGATTTTTTTTTGAAATTGTAATGGATTTTGTTGTGGACCCTACTGTTTGTTTTTCCTTTCCCTCTCCAATAGGATTATTGTTCAGCTTTCCGGCACATCAAAGAACCGATGAGTGTGATGATAGATGTTGATTTATAGGCTCTCTTTTTTGGGATATCTTGATTTGCCTTTTTTTTTTTTTTTTGTTGTTAATGTGACTCCCCACGATGATTTTTGAGTTCGTGGGTTGGTTACTTTCTCTTTTTTAAAATGCTTTTAGTGACATGATGCATCTGTTTCTAGTAAAGCAGGGGATCTCAACCTGGACCTTAATGAAGCTATTTTATGAGAAAGAATAAGAATGAAAAAAAAAAAAAAAACCATTTTCTTTTATCCACATTCATGATGGATGTCCGAGCATTTAGAGTTGTCCAATTTGTTGTGACCGAATCATTCATTATTGCAGTAAGCTATGATGGTGGTTCTTGCTTTTCGGATTACTATCTGATATGAATAGAGTATTGTCTGCAAGCAATTCTAAGATGCTGGCTTGATGAGAGTATGCTCTAGATTGCTAGAGCTGCTGTGTCCATGGTTTAAGTATTGGAACATCTGATGACCATTGCAGCATTTGGAAGGATCTGAGGTATGCCCCTGCGCATGTGGAGAGGCTGTTTCTATGTTTTGAACACATGACCTTTAGGTCACAATGGAGCAACCTTGCCGTTGTGCCAAAACTCACCTTCTCTATTGGTATTTACCATGCCATGGAGTTGCTAGCATAAAATAGACTTGTATATTTTGAGAAGTTTTTGAAATGATATGTACAGAGGAAATTAACCATAGCATATTGGATTGAGGTGCAACGATATGCACAAAGGTCAATATTTTTACGGGAAAGGTTTTAAATCCCATGAGATAGGGCTATCCCCGTTTTCCTCTGGGATGAGATGCACCACCGTTCTGCTCTATCCTGACACTTGGGACAAGGGATGTTCCAGTCTGGATATTGACATGCTGGTAGGATGGTCCTGTCCAAACACATGGAATGGTACCCCATTCTGATGTCCCATAGGACGTCTCGCTGGAACCTAAATTCTTGTTTAGAAGTATACTCCTTTGTAAGATTTGCTTTTCTTAACATTGTGTTTCTAATTTTAACTTGGAAATGCATGCATTGAATCAACTAGTTTTTTAAAATAATTACTTTTAATATTCTTACTAGTGATTAGCTTGGGTCGAGCCATAACCATGTTTCCTTGAGCATATGTCATATATAATATAAAGAAAAACCAAATGTGAGTGATGTCTTGATATTGTTGCCTTTTTTGATATGTAAAACTTTATGACAACAAAATATAATTCATGCTTGTTACATGATTATAACTTAATATGCTATATTCGTAATTATAACAAATAAAATCTTATGGTTGATCTCATTACCATCTTTACCATTTCTCCTACTAAGGACCAATGTTTTGCTTGCTGTTTGTATTCTTTTCAAAATAGTTATATAATTTATCTCAGATATTTTTCTTACCTTTCCAACTCTGGGTCCCAAATATATGCACCTCTCCCACGTGAGGTCTCTTTAGAATTTGTTTGCTTGCATCTAGTACTGAATTATCCTTAATTTTGGAATTGCTGCACCTAATAAAATGTTCACGTTCCCTGCATCTTTAATTTGAACTAAGTTTATTGTATGTTAATGTTGATAATATCATCAACTTTGCACAGAATAATGCAAGTTAAGATGCGAATAAAATATGAAAATGATGTAAGCATAATTATGTATTCATGTTGAATTGTCCAATTTTTATTATGCCAAAGGCAAGTCCCCTTGGCCCCTGGATTTGCAAATATAAATATTGGAGGTTGGGGGGGTGGGGGGTTGTTGACAATGCAAGTGGGCTGTGTATACCATAGAGCTAATCAGAGAGATCTCAGATTTCAACCAACTTTGTGTCTATGATACAAATCTAGGTTTTCATCATCCACTTAATGTGTTTTCTTCAGTTGGGTCTAGTTTTTGGACAAGTTAAGTGGTATTCTTTTATTCTTACATTGATATCTGAAATGTCCGATTTTTGGAAAGGTCATTAGCTCAATGGACCATCCCAATAGTCTAAGATTGAGATTTTGATTTATGGTTTATTTAGTTTATTATTAGTTAACACTTAATAAATTACTTAGATCTTGTGTGGTCCTTATGCTTAAATTGTGAGTGGTTCTGGGAAACAACATTACAACAAACTTTTAGGAGCCAAAATATCGTAGTTTGTATCCCTTCATGTCATGGTGAAACCATTTCCACTTAAGAACCTTCATTATAGCAACAAGCCAACAACTCATATTGATCTTTGGGATTAAATATGTGAGACTTCCTAACACTTATCCAATTTGCATTTTCACCACTGAGTTCATTGGTTTGGTTAGATATTGGAGAAACACTTCTTCAACAAATGCTTGATCGAACTTTATATTCATTTTTATTCCAAAAAATTTGGAAAAATTAACATTGGATTTACATTGTGTTAAGTATGCCTTGAATTCTTGATCCACCTTGCTCTAAGATTTAGTTCGACAAATTTGGAGAACCACCACAGACATTTTTAGGGTGTGGGGTCTCCACCCTTGTGGTAAGGACCCAATTGATTTTGATATACATCTTCTTTTGCCTTGTTTTAAGAAGGAAGGTAACATGGGTATATTGGGGGTTAGGGTTTGCTGAGAGGCAGCTTTGTTTTTATATTTCAATCTTTTTGATTATAGTTGAACCTCTGCTCCATCCTCATCCATGGACATAGGCTAATGGTCGAACCACGTAAATTCATTCTTGCTGTGTTTTTCCTTCTCTCTATCTTCTTAAATCTCTTTGCTCTTTCTCATTTTGAGCCCTAAGTATTTTCGTTCATCTAGATTTGTTTCATCAAATTGTTTGATCAATCCTCATCACCCAAATGAGTTATTGGATAATAGATTCCTTGTTAACATCTCACATTTCCATAACCATTATGTACAGCAATTGACCATTGAATGTAAGCTTGTGTCTTGGTATAGCAGTTTGGTCATCAGATATATTCTTGCATATGTGAATATCATGGTTTCTGGGTATCCAAAAATCATCATGTCAAGTGCTCACTATCTATCCTAACAGTGTTGTTTAAATGCAACATGTTTTTGTGGTAGCTAGTCAATGTGTAATGACACCTCCAAGTACTAATCCATAGTCAGAACTCCAGTAATTGTGAAAAGTTGCCACCACCTTATCATACAAAATTGACAGCCAAATAAATGAGTTAGCTAAACATATGTCTGGCTATTACCAAATTTATGAACTACCATACGTTACCTTCAGTTCTTCCTCTACGATCCTCAGCCTCCAACTTAGTTCTTTGCAATCTCTATGGATCTTAATTATCTTATACCATGCCAAACATCTCATGCCAATACAAATAACACCTGATGCGCATGCAAAAGCAAATAATTCTCTATCATCAGTGTCTCATATAGTATCTCACACACAAGATCATAATTTTGTTCAGGCACACTCCAACTTTATGTGGCTTACTGTTCTAACATGTAATAACTGGGGCCCTCGGCCTCTATTCTCTTAAAGCCTCAAATAGTCATGGTTTCACAATTTACCAAGTAGAATATTTTGAATTTTTGATTGTTCAACTTGGTGCAGAGCAGGGCTACAGTGTTGTTCTTCCTGAAAAGTTGCAAACTGGGAAGTGGAATGTATACAGGTACGATATTTATTTATTCAATTGTACATTATTTTGTAGCTTCTGTCTAAAATTTGTTCTCTTGGCAGATCTGCACGCTCACCTTTGAAGCTAGTGACTAGATTCCCAGAGCATCCTGATATTGGAACATTACATGATAACTTTGAGTAAGCATCCTTCATATTCCAGGCTTTCTGAGCAGGATATTAACTCCAAGCTCCTGCAAAGTTCTTAGAGATGTCCTAACTAATCTATCAGTTGAAATTCCAATAATCCTTTAGACTGTTATTCATGTATGTGTGTGTATGTGTTGCTTCGCTCTTATTTTTGTCCTAATCTTTATAGCTTCA
Organism: Elaeis guineensis; assembly: GCF_000442705.2. Lineage (NCBI taxonomy): Eukaryota > Viridiplantae > Streptophyta > Magnoliopsida > Arecales > Arecaceae > Elaeis > Elaeis guineensis. The sequence goes on from NC_026002.2 coordinate 33,100,736, forward strand.
ACACTTTTATTATTGATGAGCAGAGATGAACTTTCTGGACAGAAGGATGTTCTTTTTTGGTGAGATGATGTTTTTTTCCTAATATTAGGTATGCAGTTGAAACTTTCCGAGATTACAAGTATTTGGGGACAAGGGTTCGTGTCGATGGAACGGTTGGAGAGTAAGTCTTTTTAATTTTCCTGTTTTTTCTTTGTGCCAACTTTATGTCTTTTGGTTATCTTATTCTTTGCATTCTCTGTCTTTGAAGATACAAATGGATGACCTATGGAGAAGCCGGTACTTCCAGGTCGGCAATAGGTTCCGGCCTCGTATATCGTGGTATACCCAAAGTGAGTCATTTAGATTCCATAATCTAGAAGCATATGCCAATTTCATGGATCTTCGCACTTGTCTTATTAGTAGCTATATAAATATCAAGCTGTTGAAGGCATTTCTACTTAAATGTTTAATATAGCACATCTAATCACTCTTAAATGAATTGTCTTAATTGTTTTTTCCTTTTTTTTTTTTTGTTGGGAGCAGGGTGCATGTGTTGGACTATATTTCATTAACAGACCAGAGTGGATTATCGTGGACCATGCTTGCTCAGCATACTCTTACATATCTGTGCCACTTTACGATACCCTTGGTATGGTTTTGTTTGGTGAAAAATATAAATTACCTATTACATGTGTGTTTGCTGTGACAATGAGGATGGACATTATAATTTCTTCAGGACCGGATGCTGTTCAGTATATTGTGAATCATGCTGCTGTACAGGTTATTTTTTGTGTGCCACAAACACTAAGCATTGTGAGCTCCTATCCTCATCTTTGCCCTATTTATTTTCTCTGATATTAAATGCATGCTTAGGCTTATTGACTAACAGTAAGCAAAGTTGCTTGTGGTATTTCACTTAGAACATTATTTACTTAAAATATTGATGCTTGTCATATTTTCAGTCCATGCTCATTTGGGCTCTTAATTTAGAGTTAGAAAAGAATAAATTTATGAGCTGTTTTTTTCCTAGTGTTGAAATACCTAGTATTAGATTTCCAATCAAGGTACAAATGGCCAAAACCTATGTCCATCATCATCATGAATATGGAAGTTTGAGATAAACTTATAAGGGAGAAAGACTTGAGCTTGGCAGTTCATGAACTTTTCTTCAAAGTTATCTGTAATTGGAATCATTTTGGCAAATCATTATAAACTTTGTTTTTGTATCTATGGTCCGTAACCATGTTATACAATTAGGGCTTGGCGATCTCTGAGATCAGTTATTCTGGCATCAAGCCATTTCTCATAAGCATTGGACGGGTTGATGGTATCGTAAATGGTGACTATTATGGTGTGCCATCCACCAATGATGACAACCCTAAGCTGTGAGAAATCTTATGCATCCATCTTTTTACAATTTTAGACTATGGAAAAGAATGGTTTTAGTTGATTTATTCATGAAGGAAAATAAGGGGAATGCAATGTATTGATAGCATACTTTTTTATGTATTCATCGTGAAAATCTCCACGTATGTTCCTGTCATATTTCTAGACATCAGATGTTGACTTGATGCTTCCTATGGAAAGCTCCTTGAAATATTCTGAAGGTGACTGGTTTTGTGACTTGAACATGCTTCTTAGTAAAATTCATGCTAATGACAAGGTCAAGAATGATATGAACAATTGAAATTATGGTTTGAAAACTAAAATGTGAATAAGTGGGTGCAGTAATCTCATTAGGAATTGATACAAAGGTCTAACACTCAGTGAATAAGATGTTACCTCGAAGTTTAATGGAACCTGTGTAAAGATGGTCATAAACTGATAATAAGATTGCAGGACATTAAAGTAATGAATCATGTGTTCATATGGAAACTGCCTATGATAGCTGACCATGAGGTCATGCTACCTTAGTTAAATGGATGTGAAAGGCATGATGGTGTCTGGACGATAGCAGGGATTGGAGGATTACTAGACAAGAAGTGCCAAGGCACTGAGACTAAAGGAATAGGTGTGATGATGCTTGATAGCTCACAACCGCTTATAAGAAGTCACACGCATGTTGTTAACTGTACAAGTTTCAAAGGTGATGAAGGTACATGATTGGTGAATGCCAACTCCTTAGGTCGATGATGGGGATTGACCAAGTAGAGTGAATTAATAATGTCCACTGGAGTGGATTAGTTGGTACATAGATAAAGTTCTAAGTGGCAGGGCAAAGCAGCAGATTGATAATTTGGATCCCAAAAGATTGTCGTAAATTTGAGATGTTAGAATATTACTCAAGTCTTCTGAACCCTGAGAGGCTGAAACAGCTTAAAAGGCAAGAAAGGTGTGAGAAGATGATGTTCATCATGCAAAATTGCTTGGTCATAAAGTTCTAAAGCAAACCAAAGCAGTAGACATTTAACCATTTATAGTGAGTCGGCCTCACCATTTTCAGTCTACTTTGTACAATTTTGGCTTGCAGATGTTAATATTTGTTAAATGATGTTATGGATAGATTGTTTCTTCATTTTTTCTTATTCTAATCACTAATTTTAACATGTATATCTTTTAGATATATTTTAGATTACAGGTTACATAATGTTATGTGATATTTATCCATGTTAAACACATAGAAAACCTTGATTATGGCATTTAACTCGATACTCCTATCTTTTTTCTTGCGAAAACACAGTATTTAGACAAGAAAACATGATAAAAACATAAACCAGAGTTTGGAGGCCAACAAGGTCTATACCAAGGGTTTTTGGTGTGTATCTATGTGTACCTATTTATGCCTTCTGTTAGTTTGATCCTTGAATGGCAGGTGTTGTACCCACCTCTTTCTTTTTTGATACAGCATCGATCCTCGGTATTTTTAACTTTGAGACAATCTAAACAACTATGAAGTTTAAACTTTAGGGTAGCCGAGACCACTGATACATTGGTTTCTCTAAATTACTTTTGAGCCCAAAACCAAAACTTTTTAGTTGTTCTCAAAATGTATCATTTCTGCAGTTTAATCTTGAAAAAAAGAATTTGAGAATTTAAAAGAATGAAGGATGAAAACATAGCTTCGCATATTGCCATATGTGTAAAAAATTTGTCCCACATAAGTCAGTTCAAAAAATTTCAACCAACATGCTGAAACCAACCATAGTTTTGGATTGGTTCCGAATTCTGATGAAACCTTTTGGTTTCAGTTTCACCGAAACTTCAAGCTGTGTTATCTAAAAACTGCAATGTCGAGGATTTTAACAGAAGTTATTGTTAGGGATTTTCATTACAACTAATACAGGAAGACCGCATAAGCAAAGATATAAATTATTAAGTCCATGATATTGATATTTTGTGTAAGCTGCAACTGACGTACATATTTTTGAATTATTGTGTATTGTTTTGTAATGAATCTGCACTGATTTTGAAATACGTGCTATAATTTTGAACAAGTTCTGTATTTATGTACATGTTGCTTTGTTTTCCTTAAGGCTGCATATACATTAAAAATCCTCATATCATTATTAAGACCCTATTGGTGATGCTCCCGTTTTTTGTTTTTTCTTTTAAAAGCAGAAAGTTAGATGGAAATCATGTTATATCGGTTTTTATTTTTTCACTGAAATATATTTCTAGAATATCTGTAATTTTTGAAAGTTAAAATTTCTTGCTTTTGAAATTTTTGGAAAGGAATTAGGACTCTGCCACTGAGTACTGCTACTTCCATTCAGTTATTCACGTTATGGACATTGGCCCCACCCTTCCACCTCTATCACCACTTTAGCTGGCACTTGCAACTACTACTACTACGCTGCTAGCAACATCCATTGCCTGCACCTCTGCCACTACAAACGCTGCTCATCAAACACTGTTTCCTCCATTACTTTCAGCACCTTCTGCACACCCTGTCATTGCTACCAACACCATAACAACAACCACCATTGTCGTTGCCACCATAGTCTTCTATCACTACCAAGTACCAACACCATCAAACCACCAATGCAGCTAGGGGTGCTAATTTGCAGGTTCAGGTTGGGTCAAGTTGGGTTGATATTAGGTATTGGGGAAGACTACTAAACTAAACCCAGCCTGTTTATTAAATGGATTTAGAAATCCAAAACGGAACCCAGCCTGTTTACTTGCATAACGCACTTAATGAATAGGTTGGAGTGGGTCGCGGATGTTAAATGGGTTAAATGGGTCTTAAACAGATTAAATGGATTCAATAGGTCTTAAATGAGTTGAGTTGTAATCATGTCAATCCAACCCAATTATTAAATGGGTCAAAATAGGTCAAACATATGATGACTCTAAGCCTGAAAAGGACCCATTTAATAAATGAGTTAAGCTGGGTTGACACATTCATGACCGAAACCCATCTATGCCAAACCCAAACCCGGTTGACTCAGGTTGGTTACAGGTGGGAAAATAAATGGACACCCCTAATTGCATCTGCCACCTAAGTTGCAATTGCCATCATCAACCATTTCTGTCACTTCCATTGCTGCTGTCACCAGCATCACACACTCTTTGAAGTTGCAACCACACTAGCACCAGCTGCTACAACCAACACCATGGTAACAGCCACCACCACCACCACTATCAAATGTGTATTTCTTTTTGTTTTTAAAGTTGAAAACTTGAAATACAACGGTTACTACCTAATATGTTTTCTTTTTTGGAACATTGGAAACAAAAGGAAAACAATAGCAAATGAAAGACAAAAACAATTCAGAAAACTGGCAAGAATATGAACAAGGCCTGATTTTTTTTTTTTCATTTAGTTCTTCCCCAGTTATATCTTGCTTTCGTGTTAAAATCACTTTAAGCAATTTTATATCATTTTCCCCTGTTTACCGGTTGTATCAAGCTGGATACTTCATTTGTTTCAAATTTTTCCTTCATTTTGTTTCTTGCCAGTTTGCCCAGATTTTGTATGGTTGAAACTTGAAAGAAATCTCAAGGTAGCTTTGTGAATAACTTATTTTGTTAAGGTTGAAATACTGTTAATTGGGGCTTATGCATTATAAAACTAAAATTTGATTACTCTTGCGGAGTTCTTTCTTTCTTTCTTTAGTGCAGTACATTTATCCTGATTTTAGATTCTTTATTATGCCTTTCTTATGTTACTTGGTTGGTTTTGCAGTTATTAAGTTTCTTATCTCAGATTCATTGTGTACGTCTAATAGTGGTAAGAAGACTCCCAGCATTTATGATTGCTTTTCTATACTGATCAGTAGGGATTTGTTGGTTCCACAATTTTCAGTTTCTATTTTTGTTCACTGTCTAGGTGGTAGGCGGGATTGATGACAACATGCCATCAGTTCCTTCAACAACTGGTGTGGAGATTATTACTTACTCAAAACTACACAATCAAGTAAGTCTGCAAAATATTCTAAAGATTATCCAATATTCATTGCTCTGCTACAGCTAGTTATGATGAATAGCATGGATAGAATCAAGATCCATAGTCAAAATATAAAGGAGTCATTTTCCAAGCTTACTGAACTACGGAAAAATTGCTTGAAATTGTGAGATATATAATTCAACAAGTCTTTTATTACTGCCATAACCATCAAATCTTATCCAAACTATCTGGGTTCAAATTTATGGATTCTTGTTCATCAAAATTCCTACACCAATTTAGATATATTTCATCATGATTTGACAAGTCTTTTTTATGGTTCGCTGTCAATGTAATGTCAATCCTCCCTCCACATATCTTGTCCGAATTTATGACCAGCCAAGGCAGTGTTTAATATTTTACTACTAAATTTATTATTAGTATGTACTGTTGTATTTAACGGATGTTATACATGTAAGAATCTATCCTCATGATAAATCTCAAACTTGATATTTGAGATAAAACCTTATTATAAAGACCTAACCTAAGAATTTTTTCTCTCCTGCCACCAGCAACCACTGCCCTGTCCCTTGTTTCCATAGTTCCATTCTCAACCTTCTTATCCCTGCTACATAGCTACAAAATCCTTTACCCTACTTGTTTCTCCTTCCATCCTCAACATTTGCTAAAAGATGGACACTCCTATGCTTTCCAGCCTTAGCTATCTCCAATACTTTTTAACCCTGATTTTGAAAACCAATCTACTCTCCTTAATTCTAATCCTACCACGTTGATCTTCTTTGCTGGCAAATTATGACTGATCTCTCCTGGTATCCTGAACATTTCCAACCCGCATTGTTGAAACCATCCTCATTGACAATGTTTGTATGTTATTTATGTCTAAGCTTTACTAAGCCAAGTACAACCTTTTAGGAGCGAGTTGAGCTCAGGTGAGATCCTTTGGCTTGCCATAGAGAAGACAGGCAAAGTTCAAGCTACTTCTGGTTCTCTTAAACTTGACTTATTTACATCCATACTCTTCTTGGAAAATTTCATTTGGGGTGACAGTTAAAAAATTATGTATTAGGTGATCCAAAATGTTGAAAGAAATTTTACTGTTTGTCCATCTTTTGAGGAGAACCAAATGTGTCAGACATGTCAGATCTTATGTTACCAAGCTCTCTGATTTACCTCAAACTACCTGCACCTGATATTTAGGCATTGACATGAGTATGGCCGATGTATGGATCCAAATATATATTCTTAAAGATTAGAAAGAATCCAATGCACCCATTGATGCCCAACATTTGTACTTGAGTGTTGAGTCCATGTGGCATATGTCAGACTACATTTGGTTTTGTTGAAGACAACCTGAAGGCCCTATAATTCTAATTGTTTTGAGTCCTTTTTTTCCCTTTTGTTAGAAAGGAGAGGTGAGAGAATCTCCATGATTGGCAGATTTAGGACCTCTTTAGATAAGAAAACTTGCATACACCTTTTTTTAAAATAATTTTTATGAGTTCTTAATTAGGTACGTATCTACACATTGGTTTTGCATGTTAGGTCCATCTAGTGATTTTGGTTGAGTTTTTTAACATTTTCTTTCTTCCTTTTTTTCTTCTTTTTCTTTTGCAAAAATTAAAGGTAAAGGTTGAGACTTGAGAGATTTGCATAAGATCACTAGGTCTCTAGTTAAAGCTTGTGCTAACATGTAAACATAGTTCTACACTTCTACTAGGTTTTAACAAGAATTGTTCAGGAAATTTGATGTTTAGATTTACTTATTTTTATGAAAATAATAGGGAAAATTGAATATTGTAACCTGATTTTGTAATTGAAGTGTTCTTTTGTGCTTTTGCATGCAAAATATGAAATTAGATGTAGTGTAAAGTGAGGTTGGAAGAATTCAAGGGAATATAGTGAAAGCTGGTTGTCAACCTACAAACAGGCTTATCTGGACCGGGTCAAGCATGACTCAGTCCTGACCTGTTTTCTTTAAGGTCATGATTTTGTACCTGGACCCAATTCAAAGACCAATGTGATTGGATCTATTGATTTTTTTTTTTTTTTTTTTAAGATCCATCACGTCATTCAAGCCTAGTTGGGTCAATGAAGAGATAGGCCCAACTCAATGCATTTGAGTTCTGGTTCAGTAGGGTCGGATTTGGGTTAGGTCCAATCCAGGATGTACACTATTCTTTCTATGTCTAGGAGGAACACTAATAATAAATAAAAGATGTTAGGGTGGCATGCCACCACAAACTATTCAAACTAGAATTGATCCTTCAACCCACAAATAAATAGTCTTTAGTACCTTAAGCAAGAATTCAGGTTCTAGCAGGACGTCTCGTACGACACGAGATAGGGTATCATCCTATGTATCGGGATATAGCTGTTCCGCTTGTGTCCCAACATTACGGTCGGGATGCCCTGTCCCAAGTGTCAGAATAGGGCAGGACGGTGACATATCCCGTTCCATGAGAAAATCAGGACAGTCCCATCCCACGGGATTTAAAATCTTAACCCTAAGTAAAGACCAAAATAAGGCAATGGGGTGAGTGATGGAGGGGTTACAGATTTCAAACTCATGGGCTTTTCAATTATGTGGGGTTGGTTGGATCCAGTCATCTGTTGCTTGATCCATTCTGACCTGATTAGTTTATGGGCCTACCAGGAAACATATGATCCACACCAAAACCTGTATTTCAAGTGGGTCATATTTCAGTCCCACCTGACCCAGGGGTCTAAAAAACTGGGTTGGGCTGGGCCTAATCAGGTTGGACTAGGTTGATCCAACCTGTTTTCAGGCCTAGAAGGCAGTACATGTTAGCCATCTCTGTATTGTACTGGTACTTTTGTTGTATCCTACATATCTGCAGCATGGTGCAATGTGCATTGGTAGTTAAAGATTTGTTACTTAGGACTTTATTTACACAGCATTTTCCTCTCAATCTATCTTAGAAATTATGTGATAGTGTCAATCTTGAAGTTGCGTGTGTGCGTCTGCATGGGTGTATATAAATGATGTTCGTTTGTGTGAATGCAAAAGCCATTAGCTGATGGATATCCTTTTGTCACATCTGATTGTTGGTTTCACTATGTTGTCATTTGAATACTTTCAATATTGATAGAATGTCACCCTTAGTATCACAAGCAAGCCTTTTTTTTTCTTTATTTTAAATGTGTTTTTGTTATGCCTATTCCCTGCTTATTGGACTAATCATTACACATAGTTTTGTGCCATATGCATCGCCTGGATGTTAGCAATTACTAATTAGTGTTGTGCTCCCTCTTTAGAACCTTCTTGGAATGTTTGAACTTTGAAATACATGTTAATGCATGGAGAATTGGAGAATGGAGATATTGTCAGCTTTTGCCTTTTCTGAGAACAAAACTTTTCTTTTGTTTATTCCACTTGCAGTTATTTAATATCTCTGGTTGCTTTCCTCTGACTTGTGGAATTTGGCTGCAATTTTTAGGGTCATAGCAATCTTCAACCATTTCGCCCTCCTAAACCTGAAGATGTTGCGACCTTATGCTATACAAGTGGTACAACAGGCACACCAAAGGTATTGATAAATCACATTTTGGCGAGTTTTTTCAGCATCCAAATTAGTTGTTTTGTTTGTTTTTCTTCATGTTTGTTGGTTGATTGAAATTGGAGAAGCTTTGATCTTCAGGGAGCTGTATTGACTCATGAGAACTTGATTGCAAATGTTGCTGGAGCTAGCCTAAGTACCAAATTTTGTCCTTCAGATGTGTGAGCTTTTTTGATCTTTTATTCTCTTTACTGAGCTTTTTTGGATTAATCTTTTCATTGCACTAAGTATCAAGTTCTATCCTTCAGATATGTGAGCTTTTTTAATTTTTAATTTTCTTTACCAAGTTTTTTGAATTAATCTTTTCATTGCACCAGTTTGTCTTTCATGAATACATCTTTGAAGTGTTCCATTGATTTTCTGTAGCTATATATCCTATCTTCCTTTGGCACACATCTATGAGCGGGCCAACCAAATCTCATTGGCACATTTTGGTGCTGCGGTTGGATTCTATCAAGGGGTATGAAACTTTATGATTCTTCATCTATTTTGAGTTGTTTCACATTGTTTCTAAAGCTCCATATAATATTTATAAACATGTTGAATGTTGTCATACATATCTTGTATGTCTCTTGTGGGCTCATGTAAGGCAGACAGTTAGATGTAGCATTACCATATGATTGCACCTCTAATACTAGTAATATGTATTTCCTAAATGGATATCTATATCTGCTGAGTTATATGCCTTAAGTAAATCATTTTAATCATATGTAATGAGCCCAAGAAGAAAATTGAAATTTACTTGCACATCTTTCCAATACAGCAACTTGATTTTGGCCTTTGATATCAGACTACTCATTACTATTCTGTTCTCTTGAAAGGGCTAATATGCATGATATCTATTTTTCCAAAAAATTAAAGAAAAAAATGTCATTCTTGCACACGGAGGTCTTATATTTTTGGTTCCACATGCTGTTGCAGAATTAACTTGCTTCCTCTTCCTTACACCTGCTATTGCTACTGGTGTTACATTTGACCGGACATATACCCACCTAAACCAAGATTTCAAGAATTTTGTTTGATGAAAACCATTAAATAAGCTGATACTTTAGTTTACCTAAAATATTATTTTGTCAGGAAAAGCTTAGTAATGGGTATTTTTTTGAACCAGCATGTGGAAACTGCTTTACTTTAGATATCAAGTTAAAGTTTGATAGTGTCACTCTGAGGCCCATGACTGAGATTCTAACCATGATATTTTTAGTACTTTGTCTAGTAAAATATAATATTGTAAATCATGAATACTAGCAGTATTGTTTAAGTTCAATTTATGTTTGTGTACTGCATGGGCAATAAGCAGTACTGTTTTCCCACATCTCCCTTATCACTTGATCATGTGATATTTTAGTACGTACACGCATGCAGACATGTAGATACATGCATATACATATGTACATAGATACACACTATACTTTGTTGAATGTCTTATCTATTAATCTTTGTCATCTGCTTCCAGGACAATTTGAAATTAATGGATGACATTGCAGCTCTGAGACCCACAATATTTGCCAGTGTTCCTCGATTGTACAACAGAATATATGCTGGGTAATCTGATGGTTGTGTGCTGCATTTCATTTAAGTGTGACACTACTTGCAAGAGTTGTTTACCTTTGTACTAATTTGTAGCTTATAATTTATTACAGAATTGTAAATGCTGTAAAGACGTCTGGGGGTTTAAGGGAGAGATTATTCAATGCTGCCTACAATGCCAAGAAGCGAGCAATAGCAAATGGTAAGACATGTAAGAAAGAAGTATGTTTGGTTCCATATTAGATCAGATCTTTTGTATATCTTGTTGATAATACAATAAAACACTACAATACAACATCTGAGATGACAAACACTGTCCTAGGATTTGATAAAAATGATGGCACTCTCACATGTATATACATCAATATATACATCTAGATGTCTTTCTGTCTACGCACATACAACAGATCGACATTTATAAATGCATAAATATGTATGAACAACACATACATGCATTTGCATACGCACATAAATGTGCTTAATACAGACATACATAGATATGCATACATATATGCATGTATCAATGCACACAATATCGAGAACAAGGGCATGTGCATATGCAGACAAACTGGCTAAAAAATTGTACAGCCCATGAAAATGTGACTTTTGATCTAAAGAAGTTATTACAAGTGAAGTTTGATTAACCAATGATGACTAGGCTTAGCAAACGAGCATAAGCCCCATATCTGATTTGCCAAAAGCTATTTTTAAATAAAGCATGCAATAGAAATATTCACAGGCTCCAAGTTTGGTCTAGTGTTGGTTCTTGTTAGTGATCCAGAGGTGTAACCATGAGGAATAAGTTCTTGAAAGTTTATTTCCCAAGGTCATCTTTGGAATCTTGTTGGGATTGTTTTGTCATTTTTCTTGGATTTGTTATTACCAACTTGCGCCTGGCTAGTTTGTCATGGCAATTAGACCGCATAGCTCAGTTTTTGGTTTTGATTTCATTCTCTTCAGCTTCTCATTAGTTCATGAAAACAAATTGAGATTTTTTTTTTCCTTTATAGTTCAGACAGAACATACTCTTCCCTATTTGTGCAAAGAAAAGTATCTTATAATGCTAAATTATTTTTTTAAAAAATGCTGTTGTTTGATGCATAATTAACTGCTTACCAATTGTTAAAACTGAATACATTAGCTGAATTCTAACTCATGGCCTAGATGATTAAGACTTCTGTAGCATTTTGAAGAGAACTTCCTCTCTAGCTGTTGCAAGATCCATATCAATTAGGTTTTCTGACTTACACAAGGCTCTAAAGGCCAAACTCTTTGGGCTGGAGGCCGACCTTATTGAAGGCTGTGTCTGAAGAGAAGAGTGTAGATGACCAACTCTCCAAGCAGCTACATATTGTGGGTTGGCGATTTGGATTTCATAAGCATATCAGTTTCATTAATCTTTGGTTTCGCCATTGTCATTATAATACGGTCTTGCTATATGTTTCTTTAAACTTGATTATGATTGTGGACCAAGGTTTTAACTAGTCATATTGGCACCTATTGCCCTTGGGCCAGTATAGTGTACCTCTGGAACGCCTCCAGACCTTGTACGGACCATCTACCAACCCTTTATGGCCCCATGCTGCTCAATAGTCGGTACCTCCTATTTTGGTTATATTTTTCTTACTTGAACCAGCCCCAAGTCACACCATCTGGACCTTGTACTGTGATCAGAACCATCTCAGCCAATGACAAGTACAGGTGCATATTCACCTTTTAGATCCTCATAGTGCAACCCTGCATCAATTTGAAGTTATATTACAGATCAAGATGCTTGAGTTCATAGAAGAATTATCCATCATGGCTTGAAATTGACAACCTAACTACATAGTCCCTACAAAGATTTTAGAATGCATGTATCCAAATAATACATAGTTAGCCTACAACAGACCTTAAAACAACTCCTCACACTGGATAGATGTTTATACTGTAATATGATTCAAGGTTAGATTTGTATTCTTCTATCTAGGACATGAATACAAATGGCAGGTCCAAAAGAAGCTTGACATCATGTGTCTAGGATGTCGAATATATGTTCTCAAATGCCTATTTATTTTTATTGGTGGTCCTAATGAAATAGTGAATCTTATGAATACAGATACCAATATAGCACTAGCAAAGTGGTGGCTTTGGTAACTCTTTCAAATGTCTTACATGGATACTCCAAATTTCACATGTGGTTACCATTATCATGATGTTCTTCACCTCAACAAACATTTAAATAAATGGGTCGACACCTGACAAAGGTTGAGCTGCTTGAGCATGTTGATATGTGGATTGCAGCAAAAGAATTCAAGTCAAGAAGGGTGTAAAATTGTCTCTGGTACTTGTCAAGAAGGTGGTGCAGCCCCCTGGGTCTTAATCAAATTATTGCTATGACAAATCACAACAGGATATTGGGTTTTATGATATTGATGGTTCAACTGCAAGGAAAGATTTTGTTGGTAGTTCTCTTGAATCTTGACCACATATGTTCAAAATCAAATTGTGATATATATTGTATATAACAATCAAATCAGAAGTGGAAAGATCGACAGAGAACTGAGTTGGTAATATTTATAAGAAGAGTATGATTTTTGTTTAGTGTGTTGCTCGGTTGGGAGGAGGGGGTGGGAGTTGTACTGGATGGGCTCATGGGTAACCTAGAACTGTCATTATGCCTTCAGGTCAGTAGGTTTCCTTGTAAAATATTATTCAATATATGTTTGCAACTTTGCATGTCAACTTATTTTGAAGGGCTAAACAAAGCATAGCTGTTAATTGTACAACCAGTACTTGTCAGTTCTAGAATGCATGTTCAGTCATGCTTTATAGATACCATTCAGTTTATTTGTATGCTGATTCTTTGTAAGTCATGCTTGCATTCTATTCCTTCAGGCAAGAATCCATATCCAATGTGGGATAAACTAGTTTTTAACAAAATAAAAGAGAAACTTGGAGGACGGGTCCGGATTATGACTTCAGGTGCCTCTCCATTGTCATCAGATGTCATGGATTTTTTGAGAATGTAAGCTAATTCTCCATATCTCGAATTTTATCTGTTTATATAATAATTTATTAGTAAATCTTTTTTTAATGCAACTTAAAGTTAGTAGATTGTTCCTTAGAAATAAAAGTATAAAAGGTTTGCAATCTTCCAGATGTTTTGGTGGCATGATTTTAGAAGGTTACGGAATGACTGAGACAGCTTGTGTCATAAGTGCAATGGATGAAGGTGACCTGCTTACTGGTCATGTTGGCTCTCCAAATCCTGCTTGTGGTGAGCTTTGTTTCATGAACTGAAAGAAAAAAAATATTATGCCATAGCCAACGCTGCTAATCCAACTTATCTTCATTTCTGATATTTTTTGCTTCTGAATGTATTAATTCATGGAATGCCATACCAGGCCGAATCGACCGGTATACCCTGTACAGTATCAGTCTCGTACTTGTACGTTATCTCAGACCGTACCAACACTTGGTATATGCTATCCATATCCTACTGAACTGCATACCGACACTGTTATAAGATGGTACCAATATGTCCAGTATCGAGACAACGAATCTTGCTTTATGGATTATTATTCTCATGTAATATGTTATGGTAGGCTGTGTTTTAGTAATAGACAAAAGTAAAGGGGACTGCCAAGATGCTTGGATAGCAACCTATTAGCTGGAACACTTTCAAAGATTTTTGATTTCATTCCTATAGTTTTTTTCCACCTTGTAATTCTGACCCTTCATATATTGGTAGTGGCATCATCTCATAAAAATAACATAGAAAGCTGATCATGCCTGAAAAATGTTTCTTTTTTTTTTTCCTCCGAACGAGTTTCAAACCTACGTTATTTATTTATTTTTTTTTTGGGGGGGGGGGGTGGGGGTGTTGGTTAACTAAACAAAGAACGGATTACAGTAGTTATTTGAGTCCAACATTAAAGAGTTATCTGAAATCAGAATAGATGAAGTTTCTCAATAATGTTGAATGGAAAATGCAAAATGGTTCAAACTTCAAACCATTATATTGATACAAGTGTAGGCCTTAGAAATTGAAATTAGCTTAAAAAAGTTACTTGGGCTTCCTTCTCTGTATTCTATTAATGGAAATTATTTAGGATGCTAATTTCTTGGACTGGATTACAAATTTTAGTTTTGGTTTTAGAATAAAAAGATTGTGCTTCATGCTTGCTTCAAAATCATATAAAAATAAATTATAACCAATAAGTTAGTTGATATGTCTGCAAAAACTAAATTGAATATGGTATTTTGCTGAAATAATGATGGATATTTAATGAAAAACGTGGATCTTAAAGTTCTGTTGTTTATATAACAATGAACAAAAGATCCTTAGAAAATTGGTTGATGGACAGGGTCATCTAATTTTGCAAACACATGGGCTGACCATGCCTATGGATATTCTCTTTATAATTGGTTGTGTTAGTGAAATAGAGGCACCAAACTAATAAAATGGGGGGATTATTTTTGAGCAAGTTAAAGGAGCTTCTACAAAAGGGTAGATCAACCATTTTTTTAAAAAAAAAAAAATACTGTTAGTGATTTTTTTTCTTTTTGTTCTGTTCATGTGTTTTTTTTGGAATTTAAACCATCCAAAATTTTAAGATTTGAACTCGATGTTTAAAAAAAACTAGTTTTCAGATTTGCCTTGAAAGAGAAGAGGGTAGAGGTCTAGATTGCATCTAGATCATGGCTATACATATGGAGGTGAGAGGGCAATTGATTGGTAATGAAAAATAATGTTTTAACTGGATTAAGAAGCAAGGAAGATAAGCTATGCAGTTGGGTTGGAAAAGGCAAGTCAAGTGGCTTTTTAAAAAAAGGGCTCAATGCGTGCAGATGTATGCGAAGAGTGTCGGTTAATATAATTCATGTTGGTTGTTTACTTGATAATTCTCCACTCTCACTTTTTGAAAATTAGTCTTCATATTTGGAATTGTCAATGTTTACATATTGTAAGCCTTATTGATTTTTTTTAAAATTTTGATGTTTAGGTTATTCATTTTTTTTGAATAACTTTAATTAATTAGTCATTTAATTTTACATGTTCTCAGATTCGGCTTGTGAGATTCATCATAGTTGATCATTATGTTTGAGTAATTTGATATTGTGTGACGGCATATAAGTGAAGTGATTCAAGAAGCTTAAATACTACCAAAGTACAACTATTCTCATCTTTTTTTGTTTTAAGTTTGTGTATATAAAACACACTTACTTAGCTACTTGTTTTGGTCTTTTTGGGTTAGCATATGGAATTTCTTACTTATCATATTTATTTAATAGCTACCTCTCATATGTTTTAAGTTTTTAAATATGTTCATTTTTTACCATATGTAGAATACAACTAAACATTTTGACATACTTGAGTCTAAATTTAATTTTAAAATTATATATTCACTTATCAGGATAGTTCACATTCTTGATGTTACTATAACACAAATCCTTTCTCACTTGTACTTCTTATTTTATATGTCAAATAATTTTATTTTTATTTTATTTATCCTGTTCTTATAGCTTGAAAGTTAAATTCAGTTTTTCTTAGTCTTCCTCCATATCATGGGGTTATTTTGTATCATTTTGTTCAATACTTTTATCGCAATAAAGCTTAGTTTTCAACGAAGGATATATTGTTTTATCTTGCATGTCATGGAGATATTGGACCAAATGAGCACATATCCCATACAGAGAATGTTTGTGTTGTTGTTAAAGACATATTTGGTACAAATATTAAAAAATTACAAGTTGTGTTTTGTGAAACAGAATAATAACGCATGCAAGATTGGTCAATTGGGCATGGACTTTTAATGGCTTCACCTAGGTGCTTGGATCTGCATAAGCAATTCAAATTCAATGCCAATTATGTGGGGAAATTGAGTTAATTTCGTCCAGGGAAGTGTGGGCAAAGGCGATGTTATAGGAAATTACTGAGAAAGTCCATGATCAACTATATTCTATAAATGCCAATGTGTTGTTGTTGTTGTTGTTGTACAGATGCCCTGCAGTATTTGCTGAAGTCTAAGTACATGTCTAATAACTTGGACATTTGATTATTACTAAATTTGATATAGACATGTGCATTACTTCCCCATGAAATTGTAAAAACCCAGCATATAACAAGAAATATACATTTACATTTGTACGTGTGTAACCCTTGAAACTGTGGAATGTGCTAGTGCTGTCAAGTATCATTTTTTGTGACATTTGGGTTTTAGTATTATTTAGTTATAAAAGAATTTATGAAACTCTAAGATTTGAGAAACATCATAGCATTTAAAAGTTGAATTTTTTAGTTAGAGCCAAAAACCAAGGGTTTGAGCTGGATTGGGAAACTTGCTATTCTTGATTATTTGAAATGTTTAAGTGTTTTCAGTAAATTTGAATAGGTGTACTTCCTTGTGGGCCCCACATTGCCCATAGACCTACTTAATGTGTGGGGAACTAACCTAATCAAGTGGTGATGATGATGATGATGTTGATGGTGATGCTTTTTTTTTCCCTTCCAAAATCTGTGGTTTTTCCATTTAAGTAGCACTTCCTCCTTTTGAATCGAAGTCTGCTTTGTGAAGCCTAGATCTTCTCTTGAATAAGTTACTTTTCAACCAATCCAACCAAAATCATGTATTAGAAATATAAATCCTGGATAGTTTTCAAAGCTTAGAGTTTGTTCTATGCTTTTTAAATTTTGTGTCATTTTGAAGTTTACTTGAAATTTCAATCTATTTTTGACTCCTACATTACTTGTTCTCGTTAGAGCATATTTTAAGTGTTTTATAAGGTATTTATGAAGTTTGTAAATTGAAAAATATAATAAAGGTGAGACACTTATGTGGATCCTTAGCTATATGGTGTATCAGCCTCATTCAAATAATTAATGAGGATTTGTTCTAACCTTTGGCTAGGTGGTGTATATGGCCTCACTTGATTTATTGATGAGGATTTATATGGACCCTTGGTCAAAAGGTGTATGAGGACCTCGAGGATTTTCTATGGCCTCATTTGCAATGAGGATTTCTGTGGCTCGAAGATATAAGTGTGAAAGATTGTATCACACTAAATGAAACAAGATTTGCTGTGTCAATATTGCGGTTTGGATCAGTCGGCCTGCGACATGATTCGGTACGCCCCCATACCATTCCCCACCAGGCTCGAACTGACCCAACAGGGTGGAGGGAGAAGATAGGAAAAGAGAGAGGGAGAGAGAGCCTCTAGAGGCTGTCGGAAGCCATTGGAGGGTTGCTGCATCCATTGGAGGGCTAGCAAGGAAAAGGGGAGGGAGAAGGAGTGAGGGAGAGAGAGCCTCCAGAAGCCTGCGGAGGCCACTGGAGGGCCGAAGGCGGCTGATCAAAATAGGGGCGGATGCCCCTCTTTCGTCTTCTTTTTTTTTTCTTGCGATATCGGGTGGGTTCCACAATCATTGATATAAAATGTGAGTCGTTGAATTTGAAATATACATTATTTTTGGCTGTTGATTTTGAAGAAGTGTTTGACTTGTGAATTTTGTGTAAACTATTTGAATTCTTTCTAAACTTGACCTTTCATAACATCCTATTCTTATTGATAATTTTGCTTTTGAGATTTCGTAACAAAATGATTTCACTGAATTTGGCCTCGAGTTTTTCAATGAAATTATTGTCCTATGTTTTGTTTCAAGCAATGTTCGCCATCTTGGTACTAGAACCCATAGTGGTGCCATCCTATTACAGTGTTGGTATGCCGGTTTGGGGGCTAGTTTAGCATATCGAGTGTTGGTACGTCTCCATACTGCGTACATGTTCATTACCGGTATGGTATTGTCGGTATGCAACAATACTGATGGGAACAGCAAACCTTTTCCCGGTCATATGTTTCCGAGTGCACCTTTTGGTTCTTTGGTCATGGCCATGCTAAGAGTGTCCTTGTTTGTTTTCAACCTTTTGGTTCTTTGGTGATGCTAAGAGTCTCCTTATGGAGCTTTGTCATTCATTCCTTTTATTATATAATTTTTTAAAGTGATTATCGAGAGATCTGGTAGACTTATTAGATGGAGTGGACTCAACATTTTGCATTTTCCTTTTCAGACTTCGTGTAGTGTCGACAATGTCTCATTTTGTGTTTTTAGTTGCTCGTGTCTGTGAAGGTTCAGTATTTTGTGTTTGACTGTTTAATTTTTTTTTTCCAGTGGATTTTACCTAAGAAAAATTGATTATAATACATTCCATTGCTCAAATTAGTTCGATCATATTGATTCTTTTAAGAATGTTGAATATTTCAGTACTTTGATTCACTTTGATGGTCACAATTCAAGTTTTGAAAGATTTCAAATCTCGCTTCATGGTAGAAATAGAAAAAGGTTGTCTTTTTTGGTCAAGTATTTTTATAGGGGAAAGCTGTCACAAAAAAGTGTAACTCAAGTGTTTCAAAATTTGAGCTTAAGATGCAGAAGTTGTGTTCTTAAATGTTTTATTAGGATATGAGTCTCTATTATCTCTAATCTTGTGCAAAGTGGAAATAGTGATTATGTAGGGTACAAAACATTGTATTTGTAGACCGGTCCTATGTAAAGTTAAATTGCTGAATTTTCATTGTTATAAGATTTTTTTTTTTTTTGAAAGATTAAGTTATATTTTGCAAGATTATAGGGTGTGTGTGTGTTGTCAATGCAGTGAATCATAAGTTCTGCTTCAAGTTTCAAAGTCTAGTTGTACTTTGTAGCCTGAATTATATGAGTTGCATGCATGATGCTAATGCTTTAGACTATACCATGTGTTTTTCTGTGATTTTTTTTTTGACATTATTTTACTTTTAACTAATCATTTGTTTATGGTATTGAGTTTTGGATGTTTCTGATAAACTAAGAGATGATGAATTCAGGGTAATTTATTCCTAGAGCTCCTGCTGTTGTGATAGTTTATATTGGTCCTTTTCTTATTTTGGGTTTTATTTATTTCCCAGAGATCAAACTTGTAGATGTTCCTGAAATGAGCTACACATCTGATGACCAACCATATCCACGTGGAGAAATTTGTGTCAGAGGCCCTATAATTTTTCAAGGCTATTACAAAGATGATGTGCAGACGTAATTACATAGGCTTGTTTCAACCTCATATGTATGCACATAATCTATAAAAGTTAGTCTCATCAAAAGCTTAACTAATTGGACAGGAAAGAGGTAATTGATGAAAATGGCTGGCTGCATACCGGAGACATAGGGATGTGGTTGCCTGGAGGACGTCTAAAGATCATAGACAGGTAGACTTGCATAGTTTATTTGTGATAACTAAAATAGATAGAAAAAAAATCTCATAAATCCTTTTCATTTCTTGTCTTACTTTATATTCATGTCCAAAAAGATTTCTTAGTATGCGTTTTTATCATACTATCAACCTCAATGGGCTAAATTATAACCTTATATTAGCAAACTTGTGCAGATGGCTCGGTCTTTTGAATCCTATGGAGTTTAAATCAATTTTTTTTTTAAAAAACATTAAAAATTTCATATGTTAAAAAAATTCCATCGCTGAAGAATATTTAACCATCCTATAAGTCTTATGCATGGTGCAGAAAGTTTCTGTTCACTATTCATTGATTTCTCTCTTGTTGGTCTGATATAAGATATATTTTTATCTCGTTGCGATTTGACAATAATGCCTTCATGTAAGCAAATGTCATGTTATTTGAGGCATTTGATGAAACATCCTGACAATCACAGTTTGCAAAACCGGTACTGGCGGCCGTATCAGCCAGCCGGCGGTACGGTTCGGCATGCCCCTGTTTTGTTCCGAATCGAGGCGAATCGACGAAGGAAAATAGAGCCGAATCGGAGAAGAAAAAGAGAGAAAGAGAGAGAAATAGAGAGAGAGAGAGGAAGAAAGAAAAAGAGGGAGGGGGGTCCGTCGGAGGGGCCGTCGGAGGGCCTTCGACGGGCCATCGTGGCCTGCGGGCGGCGTTTACGCCCTCTGCGATTTTGCAGCGTGAAACAGAGGCGATCCGCCCTTGTTTTCTGTTTTTTTTTTTTAATTTTTTTTAATGAAGCCGGCACTGGGTTTGCCGACAAACCTAGTGCCGGCTTCATTTAAAAAAAGATTTTTAAAAAAAAATTGAAAAATAGGGGCGATCTACATCGTGAAGCCGCGGGAGGCGTTTACACTGCCCGACGGCCATGACAGCCTGTCGGAGGCCCTCTGGCGGATCCCCCTCCCTTTTTTTCCTCTCTTTTTCTCTTTTTCTCTCTTTTCTTTTCCGGCACCGGCATGTACCGTTTTCCACGGTGAATCCGTCTCAGTTTTCCGTCGGTACGGTTCGACACGTCCCATACCGGGTGGTTCGGCCCGATACGGCATTCTTTGCTAACAATAATACTAACAATCACTTAGATTGTGTAAAATAGACTACTAAACAAGTGCTATTGCAAAGAAAAAAATCATAGTATCTCGAGGCAATTACCTTAAAATAAGGGATACTCAACAGTTTTCCATTTCGCTTTTTGTAGATTCATCCCTTCTGTTCGAAAGTCATTGATCTTGTTTCTTTAGGGTAGAGATATATTATTATACTCATTTATCAAATAAAAGACAACTTTACTCTGTTATTGTAGTTTTCTCTGATTTGTCATTTCTTTTTATCTTAATATATCCTTCTTGCTTGTTTGGTGCTTGCTCTATAAGGCTTAATAAAAGAGTGAGCAAAGTTGGTTTAGATGACAAGTTTATGCATATAAAAAATGATGGAGCAAATTTACGATTCCTCTCCTCAACTGTGTCAGTTGTTGATTCTATTAGCAAAGCTGTGGTAGGAAATCGATACTTATTATACTATTCTAGGAGAATCGTCTGACCTAATTTATAAATGACATCATTTTTAGAGGACTCTAGCTGATATTTACTCATTGAGAGTTCTTCATACATATGTGAGGAAAAATATCATCTATGAGGAAAAATATAATCTTGTTATTTCCTCTAAGTATGGGTCAATATTTAAAACGAGCAACAAAAAATGGTAAGTATAACCATACAAAAGTGGTAAGTGTGGCTGTACAAAAATAATAAACAACTATAGAATATATACAATAAGAGAAGAGAAATCAGAGGAGAATATTCAAAGATTGTATTGCTGGTTGTGACAAATTCTCTTGATAGATTTTCTAGTTTGCCGAGATTATAGTTGTTCTTTGAGTGTCGAGATCTTGGCTTAATTCTATCTTTTTTGATTTGATTCTATGAGATCAATATGATTTTGGCTTATTTGTCAGATTTACTTGAGATTTGTGGTATTCTAACACTCTCCTTCAAGCTGGTGAATAGATATCTTCCATTCCAGCTTGCTAGTAATTTTCTGAAATGTTGTTGTAGGTAGTCCCTTAGTTAAAACATTGGCCAGCTAATTATCTATGGCATATAAGGAGTACTAATCAAGCCATTCTCCAACTTCTCTTTTATGAAATGTCTGTCTATTTCAATGTGTTTAGTTTTGTCCTATTGAATAAGATTATGTGCATGTTGATAGCAGATATGTTATCACAATATAATCTCATAGTTCCTTCTCTCTTAATTCTGAGATCATCCAGAATTATCTTCAGCTACAAAAGTTCACAAATTTCGTGAGCAATAGCTCTAAATTTGGCTTCAGCACTGGATCTTGCAACTACATTTAGCTTTTTACTTCTCCATGTCATCAAATTACCTCCCAGGGAAGTGCAATAGCCGAACGTCGATCTTCTATCCAACTGAGATCCTGCATAGTCCGCATCCGTGTAGGCTTCTAGTGTCAGTTCTTTTCTTTTCTAGAATAAAATCTCTTTTCCTGGTGTAGCTTTGAGATAATGAAGAATTCTGTAAATTGCTTGCAAGTGTTCCTCCTTCGGATTATGCAAGAATTGACTTACCACACTCACTGAGTAAGCTATATCCGGTCTTGTATGGGAGAGATAAATTAATCTTCCAACATGTCTTTGATATCTCCCTTTATCAATTGCACTACTTCCTTCTATCCTACCTATTCTATGGTTCGTATCAATAGGAGTGCTTGCTATCTTACTGTCGAGATTTTCTGTTTCTTTAAGAAGGTCTAGCACATACTTTCTTTGAGATATGAAAATGCCCTTTCTAGAGTATGCCACTTCAATGCCTAGAAAGTATTTCAGCTTTCCAAGTTTTTTGATTTCAAACTCTTGAGCTAGATGTTTTCGAAAATTTTTTTTTCAGTTGCATCATTTTCAGTCACAATGATATCATCTACATACACTCGTAGAACTGTAACTTCACCTTTAATTGAATGTTTGATCTCTTTGATTTTGTTTGTATCCCATTCTCAACATAGTCTTTGTAAATCTTCCAAACCATGCTTTAGGAGACTATTTCAAGCTATACAATATTTTTTTCAACCAATAAACCTTATCTGCTCCAAAATTTTCATTAAATCAAGACGATGGCTCCATGAAAACCTCCTCCAAGTCTCCATGTAGAAACACATTCTTAATATCAAATTATTATAGACACCAACCAAACATAGCAGCAAGGGATAGTAATATCCGTACGGTATTCATCTTTGCCATAGAGGCAAAGGTTTCTTGATAATCCATCTCATAGGCTTGAGTATACCCTTTTGCCACTAATCTAGTTTTGTACCTCTCAAGAGATCCATTAGCTTTATATTTCAATGTGTAAAACCCATTTGCATCTTATTGGTTGTTTTCCTTTAGGTAGAGTAACAATCTCCCATGTCTTATTCTTCTCTAATGCATTCATTTCCTCTTTCATAGTTTGTACCCAATTTCTATCCGTTAATGCCTTTTGTATGGTTTTAGGGATGTCAATCAAATTTAGGGTAGTGAGGAAGCTTCTGTATTGTGGGGATAGTCTATGGAAGGACACAAACTGTGAAATTGGATGTTGGGTGTATTTTTTGATGGCTTTTCTTAGAGCAATTGGTAGGTCTAAATCTTCATGGATAGATTCCTTAGGATTAGACTCATTGATAAAGGAAGAAAGGGGAATAGTTTCTTTACTTGATTCTGGTTCAGACTCATGGATTTGTATCAATTCTGGAATGGGCTTCTTCTTTCTTGAATACTGTAGTAGTTTAGATGGTTTCGGATCTAGTTGCTGCTCGTGCCCTTCCAGGACGGTGATGTCAGATTTTGATGTAGGTTGGCAAGAAACAAAAGACGGTTGAGATGATATAGGTTGGCAAGAAATAGAAGATGGCTGAGATGATGTTTGAGATGAAAAAGAAAGCAACTGAGTACCATCGAAATCATCAAGAAGAAATCCTCCGTATTCCGTATCTTTTTTTGAACTCTTCCCCTGAAGATAGGAATATGGAGGTTGAAAGAATGATTCAGTTTCACTAAAGGTGACATCCATGGAGATAAACATGTTCTGAGTTGAAGCATGATAACGTTTGTAGCCCTTTTTAGTATTTGAGTACCTCATAAACATACATTTTAAAGCTATAGGATTGAGTTTGCCTCTATTTTGTTGGTGAATATGGACATAGGAGACACATTCGAACACTCTAAGTCAAGGTATGCTGAACCGATACTGTTGGCCATATCGGTCGGCCGGCGATATGGTTTGATACGGTTTCGTACCGTACCGAACCGACAAAGGCAAGTAGATCCGAATCGAAAAAAAGAGAGAGAGAGAGGAGGAAGAAAGAAAAAAAAGGAGGGGAAGGAGCCGGCGGGGCCGTCAGATGGCCTTTGGTTGGCCGTCGTGGCCGTCGGAGGGTGCAGTCTATGCACGCGGTGCCGCGGGCGTGAAACAGGGGCGTTGCTCCTGTTTCGCAAGTTCTTTAAAAAATATAGTTTTAAGTGAAGTCGGCAAATAGTTTGTCGGCTTCACGATTTTTGTCTTTTTTTAAAAAAATTTCTTAAGTCGGCAGTTGCCGACTTCATAAGTTTAAAACCAAAAAAAAAAAGAAAAACTGAAACAGACGACCGTCTGTTTCGAAAAAAAGAAGGGGATGGAGCCGTGGAGGGGCTTCGCCCGCTCGACCGCCCTCAGGCCATCGATGTCGGCTCATCGGCCATCGAGGGCCTCACGATGAAGGTACCGTCCGTCCGATAGGTTTCTCTCCCCGAGCACTCTCTCTCTCTTTCTCCCTCTCTTGAAAGCTCTATCAGACGATACGAAGCTCGGAAGCCCTCAGACGACCGTAGTCGGCCACCGTCGGCCTCTGGCGGCTCCTACCTCCCTCCTCTTTCTCTCTCTTTCTCACTTTTCTCTTTTTTCCTTCCATACCGTCGGTGTACCAAATTTACCGATCAAATCGTGCCGGTTCTTCGTCGGTTCGGTACGATACGGGGTGTACCGGCCGGTTCGGCACAGTATGGCAAACCTTGCTCTAAGTGGTAGGTTATTGAAAAAATGAAATTCAGGATGAAATTCTGACAATACCTGAATAGGACCTTTATTGCTTAGGAGGCTAGAGGGTATCCTATCTATCAAGTAAGCTGCTGTTTGGACTGCCTCTCCCTAAAATCTTTTTGGAACATTGGATTGAAACAGAAGTGTTTGGGTAACATTGAGTAAGTGTTTATTTTTTCGCTCAGTTATCCCATTTTGTTGGGGTGTGTCAACACAAGAAGACTCATGGATAATTTTTTCTTTCTTAAAGAAAGTAAAAAATGTGATTAAAATAATCCCTTGCATTATTAGATCTAACTCATTTTACAAAAATTCCAAACTGAGTTTTTATCATGTTGTAAAAAATGGGAAAGATATTGCTTACTTCAGACTTCTTTATTAAATATAGCCATGTAGTTCTAGTGCAGTCATTGATAAAAGACATAAACCACTTATCCCTGGTGAAGTTAGGAATTTTAGATGGGCCCCAAACGTTAGTATGCACTAAGAAAAAAGGTTGAAAGGACTTTGTATTACTCAAAAGAAATGACACACGATGGTGTTTAACAATTTCACAAGTGTCACAATGAAAACTTTCCACAGCAATATTTTTGAAAAGCAAAGAAAACATGATTTTGAGTAGCTGAAAAGGTGGATGGCCGAGATGAAAATAGTGAAGCCAAATTTTAGATTTCTTTGAGGAGCCAGAATTAATTGAAGAAGTACTTCACGAAGAGTAGGAGAGGGTTAATCGAGTACCTTTATCCATAGAACTACTGACTTCTTCAAGATAGTAGAGCCTATTCCATTCTTTAGCAAATCCAATCATCCTCCCTGTAACCTGATCCTGAAAGACACAATGAGTGGGAAAAAGGATTGTCTGACAATTTAAGTCTTTAGCAAGTTGATGAATGAAAACAAGATTGGTGGATAGTTTAGAAATATGTAGCATATTTTATAGAGCGAAGGAGTCAAATTTATGGTGTCCTGATCCGCAATGGTTATAGGAGAACCATCAGCAACAGTAGTTTTTTTATTCCCTGGACATGGTTTATAAGTTTCAAATTTAGTGGAGTTATGTGTCATATGATCGGTGGCTCCAGAGTTTATGACCCAAGAGTTAAAGTGGGTGGAGTTGTCAGCATTAAAGGTTTTAAAAACAAGGCACTTACCAGATTGAGCCAATGAACATGAGCTAGATGAATTAGAGAGGGATTTAAGAAAATCTCATAGTTTTTCAATCTCTTGTTGAATTCTCTGAATTCATCACCATCAGGGATTGATTTTTCTTGAGAGGTATCTTCCTTGTTTGTGAAGTTGGCCTGACTTCTCTACCATCCTTTAAATCCTCCATTTCGACTAGGGACTTGTGCTTTTCCATGAAGCTTAAAACAGATTTCTTTTGTATGCTGGGGCTTTTTACAATAGGTATACCAGAGCCCATCTCGATTGGACTGTTTAGAGGAATGATTATCAGTGGTTCTGTCACCTTACCCTTTCCTAAAGTTATTAAACTTCTTTCATCTGCAACCTTCACAGAGACCATAGCTGAGCTTTTGGAAATCTGTGATTCCAGCATGACAGTCCACCGACTTTCCTCAGCATATATGATGAAGAATACTTCATTCAGTAACGGCAGCCATTTTTTTCCAAGAATCTGAATCCTAACTTGATCAAACTCTGCATTAAGTCCTCCAAGAAATTCAAAAATCAAATCCCATTTCACCAAACTCAAAAGGGCTTTGGTATCCTCACTGCATAGCATCTTAATATCTTGATAATGGTCTAATTCAAGCTAAAAACCATTCATCAGGTTATAATATTCCGTAATCGAAAGAGTGCTTTGCTTGGTGATTGAAATCTTCGTCTTGATCTCATAGATTATAGTGGCATCCTACATCTTGGAGTATGTTTGACGAACCATTTTTCATATATCTCTAGCAGTAGAAAGAAACATACAGTTCTTACTGATATTGGGTTGCATTGAATTCCATAGCCAGGACATGATCATTGAGTTTTTCTCATCCCACGTAGGAAACTTTGGATCATCAGCACTAGGTCTAGCCTCGTTCAAATGATGAAGTTTTTCTCTCCTCTTAAGGAATATCTTAATAATCTGCGATCATTGGAGATAATTCTTCCCATCAAGTCGATAGGAAGGATTCATGTTTTAGAGCTCTCCATTTGGTCCATTCGGTAAAGATCCAAAAGTTGGTCCAGTAAAATTATTGGCCACGGTTTCAGAGGTTTCCGACATTTGTAGAAGAACAAAGAAACAAAAAGATCAAGAGAAGAAACAACCAGACATGAATGGTAAAGATAGAGCCGTAAAGGTAACCGAGGAAGATCTAATCGACAATAAAGGCACGACCAGGCAAGGTTTGCCGTCTCGATACCGACGGCTGTTTCAATCGACTGGCGATATAGTTTGGTATGATTCCGTACTATGCCGAACCGGCAGCGAATCGACGAAGGCACCGAACCCGAATCGAGAGAAGAAAAAGAGAAAGAGAGAGAAATAGAGAAAGGGAGGAAGAAAGAAAAGGAGGGAGGGGAAGGAGGGGGCGGCGCCGTCGGACGGCCTTCGACTCGCTGTCGTGGCCGTCGGACGGCGCAGTCCATGCGCACGGTGCCGTAGGAGTGAAACAGGGGCAACGTCCCTGTTTCACGATTTTTTTTTTTAAAATCAAAACTTACGTGAAGCCGGCAAATGGTTTGCCGGCTTCATTGATTTTAATTTTTTTAGAAAATCTTTTAAACAGTGAAGCCGTCTAATGGTTTGCCGGCTTCACTATTGATCTTCATTTTTAAAAAAGGGTTCGCATGAATAGGGGCAACAGCCCCTGTTCCATGACCGCGACGCCGTCCACGCCGCTTCCGCCACCCTCCTCCGATCTCGACGAAGCCCGCATCTGCAACCGCGATGCCGTCCACTCCTATCTCCGATGATCTCCCCCATTCTCTCTCTCTTTCTCGCTCGTTTCAAAGTCCTATCGGGCGAATCGACGAGTTGCGGATGCTTTCGCGGCCCTCCGGTGGCCGCAACGGGCCACCCCCGGCCTCCAGCGGCTCCCGCCTCCCTCTCTCTCCTCCCCTCTCTCTCTCTTTCTCACTTTTCCTCTCTTTTCCTTCCTCCATCGGTATACCATTTGAACCGATCGAATTGTGCCGATTCCCCATCGGTCCGGCTCGGTACGGGGTGTACCGATCGGTTCGGCATGGTATAGCATTCCATGTGATCAGGAATAATTGGTGATGAAGACCGATAACTCAGCAATGAAGGCTAACGAAGAAGAAAAGGCCCAAAGACGAGAGCTCTGATATCATGAGAAAAATTATAATCTATGAGGAAAAATATAATCTTGTTGTTATTTCCTCCAAGTATGGATCAATATTTAAATACAATGAGTCACAAAAAATTATAAGTATGACTATACAAAAGTGGTAAGTGTGGCTGTACAAAATTAGTAAACAACTATAGAATATATACAATAAGAGGAGAGAAATCAGAGGAGAATATTCAAAGATAGTACTGCTGGTCGTGACAAATTTTCTTAATAGATTTTCTTGTTTGCCGAGATCATAGTTGACCCTTGATTGCCGAGGTCTTGGCTTGATTCTATCTTTTTTGACTTGATTCTATGAGATCAATATGATTTTGGTTTATTCAGTCAGATTTGCTTGAGATTTGCGGGATTCTAACAATATGATTGTTGCTGATTACTTTTGGTATTGGATGCATCACCTATGGTCCAGCATTTTGCTATAACCAATGTTTCTTCATTGTTCTGAAATAAGCAACAATTCTTATACTTTTTCTGTTCTTTGAAAGAAAAAAAATTTGTTTGATTGGGACCAGGATTCTTTATCTACAGAATTTAACCTCGTTTTTTGGAACTATAATACCAACACATGGTGGCCCCATTCGAGTTTAAATTTGAATGCCAAGTTTGCATCAGCTGTAGCTGATTTCGTCTACTTATCTCAACTTGGTAATCTTAGCATCTTGTTTGTCAATATCTTTCTTATGATAATAACTGCATTTTTGGATCCTATTATTAGGAATTGTATTTATATTGAAAATGTGATATCTGGTCTCAACTGTGTAGGTACCTCTTTGAATGCTAGCCCAAACCCAAAAGGCAGTCGTTGGACCCTGGACATTAGATTGATAGCCAGTCAGAGAGAAAAAGTTAAAACTAGGAAAAAGAAAAGAAAAAGAAAAACCACCACCAGACAAGGAAAAGGAGGAAACTGATGCAAACTGCTTCCTTTATAATTTCCTTGTAGTTTGCATGCCTCCTAACAAGTTTCATTCATGTTTGAGATGACTGTCTGATTTACAGGGATGAGTTTATGGCATGGCTTAAAGTAACACTGGAAAATACTGTTATAACAGCCATTATGTAGGTTTCAGTCCCCTTATAAATTTTGAGAGCTTAATAATTTCTGTTATTTACCCATTGTCCGTTATAACAGTTATTATACAGCATAAAAAAATGGCTGTCATTTAACTTAATTCATCAGATGAAAATAGTCATATTTTTACCGTTCAAAAGCATATATACTGCTAAATAGTTCCAAGAGATACTTTAAAAATAACTAGTGTCTTGCACAAATAATGGCATAATTTTTCTTATTATCGTGCTATTTCATTTTATAACAGCTGATAATGGCCATTATAACGTTGAATTGGGTTGCCCATTCTTTTTCTGGAAGGAAAGCCATTATGGCAGGCCCTGTTTTGTCCCAGAAAATCCATTCAAAAGTTTGACTGGACAAATTACAGTTGTTATTTCCATGTAGTGGTTGATAATGGTTTTGGAGCGTCCACTTGTCAGGATATTGGCGCTATAGAAGCTTTCATCTGGGTCGATTAGGCCACTAACTTGTGGACCTCAGTGGTGAAAGCTTATGATTTTTTATCTCCAAACAAAACCATAGATATGCATAAGCAAGAAAAAAAAAAAAAAAGGAAATCTTCATTCAAGTTGTAAAGTAAACTAGGTATTTTTTAAAACCAAAGTTTACCTTCCATAATCATTCAAGACACGGTGAAGATTATAAAGAAACTCTACTGGTAGCTAACATAGAATTTTTTTACTGCTTCAATATATGCAACAGATTATTCCGGTCTGTCTCTCCTTTAGCTAATCTCTAATTGGACTTCTGCTGATCGCTTCAACTGCTGTGGCATCTGCTGAGATCAATTTGCGGTCATCTGCAGTGCAGTGCATGTGGAGTTAGCAACAGGAGAAAGGGTTGTCTGTTGAAGCTGAGTGAAGAAAGAAGAATGAAAGGCGATGAATATTATTCTTAAAGATGTTAGGAGATAGGGAAAT
The DNA here is from genome assembly GCF_000442705.2 of Elaeis guineensis. Lineage (NCBI taxonomy): Eukaryota > Viridiplantae > Streptophyta > Magnoliopsida > Arecales > Arecaceae > Elaeis > Elaeis guineensis. The sequence continues at coordinate 33,130,830 of NC_026002.2, forward strand.
GGTAGAAAAGAAGGCTGGAAGAAGAATAGATAAAGAAGAAAGAAAGATGAGGGGTTCTCTGCTGTTAGCAGAAAAGAGTTAGCACTTAGCAGAAAAGAATATGGAAGGAAAACAATGGGAGAAAGATGAAGAGAAAGAAAGTAGAGAAATAGGAAGTAAAAGGTGGAGAATAGCTAACAAATCCATATTCGAGTTTACATATGAGCTGGCTCCATTAAATAAGAGATTTATCTTTTAATTATCTTAAAAATGGAATCCACCAATTTTACATAAACTTGTCCAGAAATATTCTGAACTTCTAATTACTTAAAGGCTAAAGCACTAAGAAGGTAGTGTGCTACTCATATAACACTTAAAGTCGGGTATGAAATCACTGCTATAAGTGGATTTTTGTCACCATGAACAACCTAAGAAAACTGTAAAAGTTAATTTGGGAATAAAAAAAAAAAAGGAACAATGACGTTAAGCTTCCTTTCTACCATTTTGACATTTTGTTTAACATATTTTTCCTGCATATGACTTAAGCATTGTTTTCTTTACCCATTTCCAGTAGCAGGTAAAAATTATTTGCATTTTGTTTTAATGCCATATGGAGTGTGAGGGACTAGATATGTGGCAGAAGGCAGTTGTTTATGTATATATAGGTGTATTTAGGCATATAAAATTGATGCTTCCACATTAAATTCTGTACTAATGTATAAAAATACAAATTCAGCACTCGTCTTTTCAAACTCCTCTTTTGTTATCTTATTTCATGGCTAAATATGTACACATCCTTGTATGTATCTGCATGCTTTTGTTTATATCTACATGCAGAGCCTGTGTATATTTGTTCGTTTTTGTGCTTGTATTCATGCATATGATATCTACTTTATCTTTACTCAGTTTGCTACTATGCTGTATGCAAACTTTATGGTTGATACTTGATACTCTACATCTGCACTTCTGAAATTATGATAGGAAAAAGAACATTTTTAAGTTGGCCCAGGGCGAGTACATAGCCCCAGAGAAGATCGAGAATGTTTATGCTAAGTGCAACTTCATTTCTCAATGTTTTGTCTATGGTAACCATCTGAATCTTGTCAGCTTTTTTATAGCTTCACAATATATGCACATTAATTGTTGTTTATTTTTAAAGGTGACAGCTTAAACTCTTGTCTGGTTGCAATAGTCTCAGTTGAGCCAGATGTATTGAAGGCTTGGGCCGCATCTGAAGGAATCAAGGTGGATCTTCTTTCTCCTGCTTTAAATTTACTGTAATAGAATTCATCCTTTCCTTCATGACTATGGACTCTCAACCTATTTAGTGTTCTGAACATTGGCACATCAATGAAAATTTCCTTTAGTGAAAATAGAGTGCACACCCCCTAAGCATGAGAGGAATTGGGTAGTAGAATTTTTTATTGGCAACAATTTTTTTATAGTAGTGGGATTTAAAGGCTAATGTTAACTATTGTGATGGTTGTGATCTAATCAATTAAAATGTTCTGTGAACAAGTCTTTCTTTAAGGGCCTCTTTGGATTTTTCAAGCGGCTAATTCATTCTCATCTTCTTCCTACACCCAAGTGATTGAGAAAGGAAAGCTCCAATGGTCGAGAGTTTTGAGAGATTGAGAGTGGGGTTCCCTTATCCTGTTTTGTTTTCAGCGTTACACTAAATCATGTTTTCATGAGAACTAATTAGTCTAGGTTTTATGGATAACATATACTGGCTGCCTCTCTTAATCAAACAAAATCTTTTTTATCACTTCTCTTTCCTCATCAACTTCAACTGAAAACCCCCACCAGAAGATCTTATCGGGCTGAAAATATCATCAGGCTTCCAAACAGGCCCTAAAAGTCAGGAAATTTAGCTCATTTAATTTAATTTTTTTAATCCAAACATGTACTCTCTGTCTTTGATGGCATATCTGTAAGTTATCAAAAAAAAGTGTCTCATGTCCCCAAACTAGGGTTTCAGATTTTCATTTTTTGATGAAATGCCTTGACTTTACAGTCACCATGCTAGCAGCATAGATTTCCTGTCTTCTTTGTCCCCTTCTAAATTCACCGATAAGTCCTCAGTGATCAACATCCTTCCGTCTTGCATTACTATTGTATCCTTCATTGTTATCTTTCTCTTTAGCTACTTTCTTAGTGGTGGTGTGTGATTCATGAAAACATATGAACTGTTTATCTTTTAAATTTTTGATAGAGGTTAGAGTTGCTGCAGAAATTTTTATGACTACCAACATTAAAAAGTTGGGACTGATGTTAGGAACAGAATTAATCAATCATTTTATCTGAAAGAAGGCACGTTTACTCACGTGGGAGTTGGTTAAAAACTTAAATATTAGTCATTTTTCAAACACAGATGTTCAAACCTTGCGAATGTAACCATAACATGAATCACTCGCTACACATGTCAAAAGTTGGGACGGCACATTCAATAGCATGAACTTGGAATATCATAGATATCTTCAAGGAGTTCTAAGAAAGCTTGAGCAAATTGAATAATCCAACTTCAGTAAATTTCTAGATTGTTCTTCTAAAGTGATCAAACTCAGGGCTGTATAATATTGTTGTTATTTTAGTGCTTGTTTCTCTACAAATTAGTGAAATTCCACATGGAGATTGATGTTAAAGTTAGCATTTGCACAAAACATTGGCTATTCCTTGCTTTTATTTCACTCTTTTTTGAAAGCAATAAATCTTAGCGACCAAATGCTCTAAATATTTTACAAACAACTCAAAAAACGAAAGGGTTTCATTGTACATATTGTTCAGTCCAGTTCTTTTTTCTTGTTCAGTTTTTGAAAACAAAAGCAACGCCAAGCAAGCCCTCGGATATGGTATATGGTTTTAAATTTCCGAACATGAGGTTCAATATCTAGTTATTTTAGCTCCATTCACCAAAGTATGATTCCATTAAGGAATTGCTTAAAATACCAGTGCAACTTCTTCTTCTTCTTTTTTGCATTCAAGAAGAGATGGGAGAATACTACTACACTAGCTATTACTCTAATTCTTTTTTTGTTTCCATTTTTTTATATGGAAGATATTTTGCGCTTGTTCAAATCAACATCTATTAGTAGCATGGTTCCTTTTGGTTTATTGCATCAATCACATATTTGAGCTATGTCTAGAGTCTAGACAGTACATCAAGATGGCAGTCCTCTCTCTCACACACAAACATACACTACTTACACACATGTTCTGCTCGCTGCATCCATTTGTATCTATTTTGACCAATCCATGATAATTGAAGGCCAACTCTTCTTCTTCTAAGTTTCTTTTAACTCGTAAAGGAAAATGAAACCAAGGAATCTTACTTTATGGATTTCCTGTTTGAAGAAGTCATCAATTGAACCATTAACAGATAATCCATGGTTATTTGGATATTATTTGTATAAATGACCTGGTGAGTCATCAATAATTGACGAGATGATGAGACTTTAGCTGGAGAAGAGGTGATCTATAAATGATCAACAGAGAAAAACTGTTCATCAATTTTTATTTTGAAGTCTTCACGTACAAGGTATTTGAGCTTCTATATGTGAGCGTGTCCCTATGTAATATCAACCCAATTCAGAACACATGGATGGACTACTGAATGGTATGAAAGCTACATTTTAGGTGCTTTTTGTTAAGATTAAATTTTGGTATGCCGTAAAATTGATTCTTTGAAGTTATAAGGTGCTAAGCTTGCCATTTTTGCTCATTGATTGAGCATGCTTCTACTTAATCTTAGGAAGGATTAATCTGAAACAAAATAAAAATATTGCTGGGAATCAAAGTGTTTAGAAAATTAGCCAGATCAATGTTTGAAGAAAGAAGATTTGGAGTCAAAATCCAAATCTCCCATGTTGTAAAGTTTAAAATGAATTTCATGTTGAATGTGTTCTTGCAGATACAACCACTGTGGAAGATAACATGACCATTTTTAATGAAAAGGTAGAAACTACAACATTAATCCAAGGGAACTGAAAGACATGGAAGCAATGGTAATTATATGGAGCACAGATTCTTATAAGTATTCAAAATTTCAAACACAAAATTAAAGTCAGCATTTGTGGATGTACAAATATAAAAAAATATGGAGGCATACAATGGAAATGAACCTAATTGCAAGCCTCAAGGGTAAATGACAGCATTTGTGGCAAAGTATTAAACCTATAAAATTTCATAGTATGCCTAGGGATGCTGCCCTCCATGTTTTGGACAAACAGTGACAATTTTCTAATTTTCTACATGATAACATTCCTATGAGCAACTTGTTTGACAAAATCATCACATTGTATGGATGCCTTTTCTTTATACATCTATCAATTCATGACTGCAGATTAAGGGTTCCATTTATGGTTTCTTTGTAACATAATTTATGCATATTGATACCCAGTAATGGTCATTCCAATAACATCCATAATATACAGTGTTATTGCTTAATTGCATAGGTATTACTAACTGTTGGCAAACTTTTTTACCTTGAGTTTTGGATTGTTTTTCAATTTGACTTTTTTGCCAATAATTTGCACATTAAAGATGAACATTATTCCCTATGTGAGGCCTTGTTTTCCTCCGCTAGTCTAAGATTCTTTTCAAGTATTAAAAATTTTTACCTGCTGACTGGCCTTCTTGGTTTCATGGTACCAATTTTAGAGGGTTGAGATCATTTTTGGTAAACAGACATGAATCTCCTCGATTCTTTTGTAGTGGCTTCATGGCCAGTCACATATGATGGGAAGGTTTCCTAGATGATAAAGGAACTTCTTGCACATGCAATTATGGATCTTAGTTAATTCTAGTTTTTTCACATAATATTTGAACCCTAGCTGATATATACACCAGCAAGCCAATTGCAAATTTTTATTTATAATTTAACAATTCATCTATACGACCAGTGATTATCCATTTCTTTCCAGAAGGTCATTATTCGTCGTATCTACTGAGTCAACAGCTAAACTTAGATTTTGATTTATGAACTGTAAATGACTTTGACATTCGTGTGCATGAGCCCTAGACTGCTGTGGAATACACATTTTTATTTCCTGTGTCTATGAATATCGTAAATAGCTATTTTATATATTCTTTGCAGTATGAAGATCTTAGAGAACTATGTGCTGATTCAAGAGCAAAGGCTGCTGTCCTTGCCGAGATGGATGATGTTGGAAAGCAGGCTCAGGTAACTCCATACCTCCTGGCTCACATATGTCTACCTTTCTGGAGTGTTAGTGGTCTTGACATTTTGTACTCCAACTGTGACAGCTGAGAGGTTTTGAATTTGCCAAAGCTGTTACTTTGACATTAGAACCATTCACTTTGGAAAATGGTCTTCTTACTCCAACATTCAAGGTAAGTCCCTTTAACCTAATTTTATTTAATCTAAGAATTATAGTTGAGAGAAGATTTACTGTAATCTAAATTTTTATCGGTTCCCAGGTTAAGAGACCTCAAGCAAAGGCTTATTTTGCAAAGGAAATTGCAGATATGTATGCTAAGTTATCTGCATCTAATCCTTGACCAAACAAACCATCATAACTCGCATCAGGATCGCCTTTTTTTTTCCAAGAAGCTGATGAGAGAACAGGAATCAGAAACAAATAAAGCCATATCTTCTACTGTAGGGATCACAATGGCTCTACCAATGACAAAACATAGGTGAAATGGATAGTATAAAGTATGAGTTGTTATGGTGGCTACCTTTTCAAGGTGTGAACGTAACGTTGTTTTCTTATGAGGGAGGTGCATGTCCCGTAATGATACTCCAGCTGTATCACTTTGACATGACTGACGGTATATGAAATAACTTGATGACTCATTGTGATCATCTTGTATCTCCAGTCCTGCTTACTCCATCTGCACTTTGACAAATACATGGTATTGTTCATGAGCTCCCTTCTAAATGTGGGCCTATAAGATTAGATTCCTTGCAACTTCTGCAGCAGTATATTTCTATATTATTATACAAAAGCCTCTAAGCTGCTCATAACTTAGTCTCTATTTAAACATATTATTTCCTGTGAAATATAAACTCTTTCTTGAGGAGATGGAAAGTTTGGAAACAGGAAAGTACATCAATTGAAGGTAATGATAGATCTACAATTCCATTCCATTGACCTCATACATCACTTATGTTGAATATTGGCCGAATACCTGAAAGCGATTGATCTTTTGTGCATGACATTCGCAAAGTAGTGACTTCTTATGGTAAGACAAATGGAGAAAAAATTTTCTTGGAGGTTATATAAATATCTTTAAAGTTTAAATGTGTATTGTTTCATGAGAAAAAGCAAATCCAACCTTTCTTAAAATCAGTATATAAATAATTTTGTAATGCAAAATCCATTATTGAAAAATAATGGCTCCAAAGGAATTTGTTATGTGAGGAATTTGGCATTACTTTTTTTTTGGATTAAATGGCATTATTGATAAATGTCGTCCTATTCAAAGGCATGGAAAGAGTTACTTAAAATGCTAATAAAAATCTTAAGCCTTATGCCCATACTCATCTCCTCCCTCTTCCTCTCTTTCCACTCCTTGCTTTTCCTTGGCTGGTCACCCCCTGCCTCTATTTATAGGCAAGGTTTATAAGCTAGTTGTGGGGGTTAGTGGGCACGTTAGATGGCTCATATACTTGTGGAGGGCGGGCTTTTATTGGATTGGGTGGTTAATCTTGCTGTTGACTCAATAGGGAGGATATTAACTGGACACAGTACATCAAAGTAAGAAAGTACCCCTACGTAGATTGCATAAAGATGATTATTAAAAAGAAAAAAAATCTTAACAATTAAAAGTTGATTTATTGGTTCCAATGGGAACTACATGTTTTGATCGCCGGGTGAAACAATTTACATTTGAAAGTGCTAGGTCATTTCTTACATCTTAGATTTCATAAATTTGAATATTACCAAAGCATCATTAAAATCCGTAAGTCCGGTAAAGAGAGTATTACAAACTGGTCTCTAAAACACATCAGTTTTTAGCACTTAGAATATTTAATGGAGTCATTCATTTCCAAAGGCTACATTCACATATACATATATGGGTATTTCTACTTATAGGTTGAGTTGTTACATTGTAACCAAGAAAAGCATTAGAATTCTTACCATCATTTGTTTAATCCTAGTTCTTTGTTTGTCTTTATGCTCCCCTTTGCATTTTTTGTAAAATTTGTAAAAGATCTACTTATCTGAAATTATATTTTACTGATTTGAGAAAGTGAGATTCTTTTAATAAAATAAAATGGAAAGATGATAATCTTTTCCTTCCCTCAATTTAGAGAACCCCGTTTGATAAAATATTAAGAGTTTTGGAAAAATATTAACTTCTCACGGAGATGGAAGTAGGAATTATTTTCACTTCGTACCTAATATTTGGCATATACGTAGATCATCTATAATTTGTGGGTTTTTATCTTGCTTGTGTGCTTAAAAAATCTTGGGTATTTGACCAAAAAATCTAAATAATATTTAATATTTTTTATAAGATCAGTGGATTTTGTATATAGCTTGTGTGAACACTTATGTGGATCAGGACATATTGTAATACGGGCTCGTTTGTATCTTTAGGACTCGTTTGGTTCACGAGAAGAACTTTTCTTCTCAAAAAGTAACTTCTGATGAGCTAACTTTCTGAAAAATTACTTCCCGAGAATAGAATTTTGGCATATTTGGTTGATCATGAGAAAGTGATAATTATAAAATAGCTTACGTTTGGTTGAGCATCCATTTTTCTAAAAAAACTGAATAAATACCTATGATACCCTTAGTAGGTATAAGATTACATACCTTTTTACTCTTAAATTTTATATAAATATAAATATTATATTTATATTAATATAAAATATAATATTAATATGTTATAATATAACATTAAACTATATTAATTTATTATGTTAACATAATACTAATATATATTAACATTATATTAATATTTTTAATATAATAAATTTATTAATATAAATATTAAATATAACATTTATTAATATAAATATTAAATATAACATTTATTAATATAAATATTAATATATTAATATAAGTATTATATTAATATTAATAAAAATATTATGTTAGGATAAATATTAAAATAATATTAAAATATAATAAATATTATAATTTTAATATTTATATTTATATTATATTATATAAATATTAAGATAATATTATATTACTATTCAGTATTTCATCATAACTATCCATTGATATTTTGTAAAATCTTAGCCGTACATCTTAAAATAATATTTCGAAAAAAAAATACCACCACTTTTCATCCCATGGGAAGTGCAAAACCCACCTACCCCATGGGAAAAATGACTTTTCATGAAATGGGGAAAATGACTTTCCAGAGCTTTTTTCTCTCTCTCTCTCCTCTTAAAATTTTAATCAAATAAGAGACTCTTTTTTCATTTCTCAGGAACTACCTCTTCTCTCTTCTACTTTCCATCAACCAAACTAGTTCTTAGTTGTTGAGGGTGTCAGAAAAAAATATGTGGGTACCTAAATAAGATTATCAAACTGATCTTTGATTGTTATATATATATATTTTTATTTTTTAACTTTTTTACCTGTGATTTAAAAATTTTTAAGAATCCTTTCGCTTCTTTGTCCTCCCATCATCAACAATAATAACAAGATTAGCAAAAAGTCATCATTATCTTATGCCAAAAAAGAAAAAGTCATCATTATAAATTAAATCTAGACATAAAACGAATCAATACTTTCGTACAAGATTTTCATCAAAGCATAGTTTAATATGCCTAATTTAAAATTCATCTATAGTCAAAGCATGCCTTTGGGAAGATCAGAATAATAAATAGAAGAATACTATAAAATATTTTGGACAGCATAAAAATATTCAAAATCTTCACATAATATATCTAAAAATTAATGCTACCATATTTAACACGGCTCCTATCATAACTATATTCAATAATTTAGATTATTGCTTTTTAACCACATGTTCTCAAATACGGCAAAATGCATGAACAATATCAATCAATCAATATATAAGAATAAGGCTCCTCCAACTCCAAGCAGCAAAATTACTGAACACGCCGCTCTCCCCTACCATGTCACAAAAGAGAGTTACAGGGCAAACCGGAAACTATAGTACTCATGAATAATTCAAACACATTCTAGAAGTTCCCGGCTTTGGACCTTATAATTCGCACGTGCGAACGTCGGGTCCTCAGAGCCCTCCCCCCCCTCCCCCCCAACCTCTGTCGTTTCTTCCTCCCCCTGCCTGCCTCGCCTCCTTCCTTCTTACCCAAGCACACGAATTAGGGCATCCACCGCCGCCTCACCCCCTGGTGGCCGAGCCCCGCTCTCTTTAAACCCTCCTCTCCTCCACTTCTACCGCGGCGCCGGCGATCGCCGCCCCCTTGTGCCCCTCCTCCCATGGCGAGCAACCCCGCGAGCGTCGGCGGTCGCACCAGCGTCCGCGTCGTCGTCATCGGCGACCCCGGCACGGGTAAGTCCAGCCTCATCGTCTCCGTAGCCACCGAGACCTTCCCCGAGAACGTCCCCCACGTCATGCCCCCAACCCGCCTCCCGGCCGACTACTACCCCGATCGCGTCCCAGTCACCATCATCGACACCTCCTCCAGGTCGCTTTCTCGATCCCCTTACCTCTCGTTTCTTGACCTGAATTTGGCTTCTTGATTTCGGAAACTCGATCTCGCAGCCCGGAGAACAAGACCAAGTTGATCAGCGAGTGCCAGATGGCCGACGCCATTGTGCTCACCTACGCCTGTGACCGACCCTCCACTCTTGACCGCCTCAGCACCTACTGGCTCCCGGAGCTCCGCCGCCTTGAGGTTGTTGGCCTTCCTTGTGCATCGGGTAGCCTCGTTTCTGGTTTTCTTCTCGGAAGAACCTTGCTAGATTATAGATTTCCTGTTCTTGATTTGGATGGGCAGATTAAGGTGCCCGTGATCGTCGTTGGCTGCAAGCTGGATCTGCGGGACGAGCAGCAGATGAGCCTGGAGCAGGTCATGTCGCCGATCATGCAGCAGTTTCGGGAGATCGAGACTTGCATCGAATGCTCCGCCCTCAGGCAGATTCAGGTGCACCACCCTTCTTTATCGTCCCTATTTGTTTATTTGGCGTGTCTGTCCCATGAACTGTAATCAGGGACGTGGTATTATAGGCAGGAATGCTATGTTCTGTGATTTATACGTTGTCGAGAATTAATCTTTATGTGTAGCCAGGCCCCGCTTAAGCAAAACATGCTCGTTTATGCTGTTTTGACAATCTGCTATCTTTAGTGTTCGCAATTCTTTTCTTGCTCAGTATCAAGCAATTCGTTTCAGCATGCTTGCTCAGTTTTTGATCAAACGATATCTTTGTTTGTGGTTCTGTTGAGGTATCATACTTTAATTGGTGAATGATTTTATTTGTTATGTTTGGTCCCATTTCTTTTTTATTCTGTAAGTTATGCCTGTGGATCGAGGTTACTAGAATGCCGACACTGTCTTTCTGCAGGTTCCTGAGGTTTTCTATTATGCTGAGAAGGCAGTGCTTCATCCTACTGCCCCACTTTTTGATCAAGAGACGCAATCATTGAAGCCTCGATGTGTGAGGGCTTTGAAACGGATATTCATTCTCTGTGACCATGATAGAGATGGGGCTCTCAGTGATGCAGAGTTGAATGAATTTCAGGTTGGTTTATATCATGATTTGCATTTGCTTGTTCGTCTTTAAGATTATATATATATATTTTTTGACTTCTTGCCAGTTGACTGTTTCTTGCTGAATATTTTCCTTGGTCCGCTTTTGCTATGAATGCCTTGTAATATTTGTTCAGGTTAAATGCTTTAACTCTCCTCTCCAGCCTTCTGAAATTGTGGGTGTCAAGAAAGTTGTGCAAGAGAAGATGCCTGAAGGGGTTAATGAGCATGGGCTTACTTTGACTGGGTTCCTTTTCCTCCATGCACTTTTTATAGAAAAAGGCCGTCTTGAAACGACGTGGACGGTGTTAAGAAAATTTGGATATGACAATGATATTAAGCTTAGGGATGATCTCCTGCCATTAACATTTAAACGAGCCCCTGATCAGGTAATCTTGTTGATTTTTAATGTGCTGTTAAACTTTTATTTAAGTTGAGGACACATGTTTGAACATTATTTTATTGTTTTAGACTTTGAGGTGATGAGATAGGTCATTGTGGCAAGGCACAATTACTTTGTAAAAATAACCAGGTTAGCACTTTACAATGGTGACATAACAGCTTATTTTCAAGTTATTTGATGATAATGCTGATTAGTAATTCTAGGATGAAACAAGATATTGTGCACTTGGACCCCCTTCATTTCAACCAGCCAAGTTGGAGTTATATTACTTTTTCAAAAGTTATTATACATTGTCAGTTCGAGAAACTGTTAATTTTTCCTGGTCAAATTTGTTTATTTTAAATTCTATGCTTCTCCAATATTTATGCACTAGCTTAAAAAAAGATACATATTGATTTAATATGTTATTGTAAAATAGAAAACAAAACATTGATTCTGAAATAAGGTCAAATATCATACTCAGGCCCTTATGGGTGAATCTTTGGCCCTAATTGTTGAAATTCCTGAAAAGAAGGGAGGAAGATAGTTGCTCTTATTACTATGATAAATGTGCATAGGATTCATGAGACAGATGCTCATTTTTTTATTTTGTATCTTTTTGTAGAGTGTGGAGCTAACGAATGAAGCTGTGGAGTTCTTGAAAGGAATTTTCTTCGTGTTTGATATTGACAAAGTATGATTTACTTTATAGTTTCTTTTTCCTAGATAATATCAAAAGCTCCCTCTTGCTCATAGTCTTGTAATATCTATCTCCCTCTCCAAAAGTTACATGATTTTCTGCTTTATTTAAAAATTCTACTAAAAGTTTTATAATTTCTCTCATAGCTTAAAGAATTCTGCTGCCAAATTCGTATGCTTTCAATTCTTTACTGATTTCTTAGATATATGATGTAATTATATGTTTAACAAGTCAAAGCTATAATATTTACAACTTATTCATATAGCAATATGCTTTGTTTCTTATGTTAGAGAAATTTCTTCATCAGGCTTTGTGTCCTAGAAAATGGCTTCCATAACTGTAGCTTGACTGATCCAAATTATGTTCACTACACATTTGCGATAATTTTTGATAGACAAGAGTTCTTTTTCTATTCTTGATCAAATTTTGCTAGCTTGACAGATGCACCCCCAGTCATGGTTTGCCAAACTATCTCGAATCGGGCGGTTCGGGGTGTTCCAAGCCATATCGGCCTCAAATTGGGATGGTTTGGCTTTCTAAATCGAAATACTGAATGAGGAAGAGGGAAAGAGAGAAAGAGAGAGAAGAGGGGACGACACCATTAGAGGGCCGGTGGTGGCTTGTAGAGGCTGTCGGAGGGCAGCAGAGGCCTCCATGGCTCTATGTTGCTCGATAGAGTATTTAATTGAGAGAGAGAGAGAGAGAGAAAGGGGGAGCAAGGGTACAAAAGGGAGGCATAGTTCGTAGAGGGGCCGTCGGAGGGCATCAGGCAAGCGTTGTGGCCATCGGGCTTCGGAAAAGGTGCGGGCGGATCTGCGGCTGTGGAATGGGGGTGACCTCTTTTGTTTATCACTTTTTTTAAAATGATGATGAATAATAAAGTCAACAATGAATTTGCTGGCTTCACTGTTTCAAGAATTTTTTAAAAAAATCGAAAAAATAGTGAAGCTGGTAATAGATGTGCCGGCTTGACTTAAGTGAAGTCGGCAAATCTATTGCCGACTTCACAACAGGGGCGATCGCTTCTATTTTATGCTCGTAGAGCTGCGGACTGCAATTTTGCCTTTTGACAGCCATGACAGCCAGAGGCCTTCCGACGGTCTCTTCGTTGGCTCTCCCTTCCTCCTTTCCCTCCCCCCTCTCTTTATCTCTCTCTCTTCGGCTGCGATTTGGCAGAGGAAGCGAAGGCCTTGGTCCTTCGAGCGCGTCCACGGCCCGCTTGTGCCCACCGCCGGCATCTCCTCCGGCCACCCTCTTTCTCCCTCCCCCTTCCCTCCCCACTTTCTTTCTTTTCCTGCTTCCTGATTTTTTTCTTTGCTTCTATGTTGGTTCGCGTTGTTCGGTCCGTTATGGACTTGAACTGCTGGCCGACACGGGTCTTGGTATTGGTTCTGCGGACCTTGCCCCCAATATTTTATTATTCCATAAAAATTACAAAACATGAACCACATGTTCTCGATCTCAAAGGTGCATGGTTAGCTAGTATCTTTTTATCAGTTGGATGATGAAGGCATGATAAAAAAACACATGTCTTATCAAGATCTGAAAAAATAAGAATAACTTCAATTTAGTAGATCATGATCAAGAACCTCTATATTTGAGTGAGGATGAATTATTCCTGAGATTTGTTGAGGTAGTTTTTCATGGACACAGATACAAGAATTGGATTTAGATGCATATTCAAGTGTCTGACTCGACAAGAGGGAGGAAGGATGATATGGGGATATTTAGATTAACATATAATTTTAACTAAATTACACACACGCACACACACCCCTTGGTATATTTGTTTATTTAAATGCTAAAAAAAAAACTAAAAATATATTATTTGTTAAGATCTTTCAACATGCATGTTTCTCATTCAAACATCTCGACTGAATAAAGGATATAAGAAAAATAATATTTTGCAAATTTGTTTCACTTCCTACTTGATCTAAAAGGAATAAATACTCACTCCTAACATCAAAATAGGGGATTAAATTCATTATTGGATCAAAAAACCTTAATAAAGTGTCCAAGTGTCTGATGCGTGTGGATGTGAGTGCCAGGTAACACAGCGTCCAAGCAGAAAGTTGATCTTTTAGAGGAGCATCAATAAGTTTATCATTGATCTAATTCAAAATGTCAGCTAATCATGTGAACCTTGGCAATCAAATAGGACAATTGAGATCTTCTTCTAGATCTTATAGTTATTGATTCCTTGCAGTTTTCTCCTTCTGTTCCTTTAGAGGATTATAGGCCACCATATGTTTTCATTTTTTTCTTGTGCCATACTCGTCAATTGCAGAAGTCAACCAAGTAAACTTACTTGCTCAATTGTTAGCAATTAACTTGATAACTATTATATTGTAGAATCAGATAGTTTCTTTAATAGTTAACACAAACCTCCAAGGTAAACTCTGGACTTGACATATTTCTTGTGAGAGCTTCTTCATCTAAACCTTACCTATTCCTCTAATATTCCAATTGCATGAACCCCTTTGTATATTCATCATATCTTATATTAGCAATCTTCTACATAAACTTTTTGGTTATCAGCTTTGCATCTAGGCTTCTGCCAGATTGTTGTTTATTTTGCTGTGAGGTAATGCCATCTTCCAATTACAATGAATTATTTCCTACACAATCTGTGGAGTAAATCTTGTCATTATGCTTTGTCAAAAGTGCTGAATTGACTGCTGCTGTAATGTTTCAAAAGTTATTTATTTTTGGTAATTATATTACATCCTGAGTCAACAAATGGAAGAAAGAAACTGGAACATTTGCTGCTTCTCTCACTGACAATTTTGTGAAACTTTGACTGCTTTACGTTTTCAAGCCATAAAGCTCTTTCTGGCCACCACTTGCCAAAGAACATTTTCACTCTCGGAAGTAACTCAAAGTCCTGAATTCCCACATGTTTATTGGTTTCCTGTATCCAAGAAGCACAGAAATTTTTTGCCTTCTTGTTAATTAATAATTGGAGAGATCAATTGAGATAATTGTTTCAAATTAAAGCATGAAAAAGCCAGTGTTTTTTTTTTCCAACAAGCCAATAATTTCAGTGCTTTGTATGGTTTTGGCTTTTCAAGGACTTTTAGTCTTTCTTATGCTTAATGCATTTCTCGTTCAGGTTGGATTTTAGCAATCTGTTGCTTGTTTTGTTATTTCAGTATTCATGCATATGCATGCCTGTCTCTTTTTGGGGTGGGGGGGGGGAGTGTGGTTGGGGGGGGGGATTGTTAATCTGATCTTAATAAAGCTGCAGAAATCCATGGGCTTTTTATGCTGTGCCTAATAGTTTCCTGTTCTGGCTGTTTGTATTTTTTGCTAACAGGATGGGGCTCTGCGACCTGCTGAACTTGATGATCTGTTTTCAACTGCACCAGAGAGGTAAATACTGTTCTCTCAAAGTAGAAGCTAATTTATTATTCTTTTTTTCTTTGCTTTGTATGGACTGCCTAGTTTCATTGTTTACTGTAAGCAAGTCACCGTCTGCAAGCATTTGTTACTTGACAATAAAAGTTGCCATTTAGTTTATCTTTGACTAGGAGAAGCCACATTGTAAGGTGTATTTGGTGCTAATTCTCTTTCACCTTGTATTTATAGATGTAGGAACTTCTCATATAGAAGCCACTTTTTTCACCATTTGTTATGATCTATTCATACAATTGATGTTCGCAGCAGTAATTGGTGTAAAAATTGCTATACTTAGAAGTCAATGGAAACATATTGTCTTTAAAATCATGAAAAAATTGATTAATCTGGTTTACTGTTTTAAGTGCCTGTTCACATGTTTAATTTTTAGCCAACTCTATATGTTCTTGATTTTAGTTATCCAACTCTATGTATTCTTGATTGTAGTTTTCTTATGATTTTCTTATCTGCTACAGCCCTTGGTCTGAAGCTCCTTACAAGGATGCTGCAGAAAAGAACGTGCTAGGAGGATTGTCACTTGAAGGATTTCTTTCCGAGGTGCTCACTATTGATTACCTTTGGCATGATAATGCACATAAAATGTCTTTATAGCCTTAAGTCGAACGTCAGTTTTTATTTCATTCTTCCATAGTTCCTGTCCTGGTGATGTAATTTTTACTTGTTTTATGATTGCTTGAAAGCTCGAACATTTATCTTTTTAATAGATTTTCTGTTAATTGATGCAGCTTGTTTGCAAAATCTAGTGAAGATCTTCTAAAAAAATAAGCTATAATCTCCTGTGAAAACTATGAAAAAGCATGCACTTCTTGTATATGTGGTGGTTTAGTTTATGCCTTTTTTTTATGCTCTTCTATGCAGCAAGTTTGGTGATTGAGTTCTTTATGTGTTAATTAATATGCGTTGTTCTAAATAACATGTTAACTCTCGAGCTTAGTAAAAAATGGATTCTTTTGAATCATTACAATTTTCAGACCTTCTGTTTAACAAACCTCTTAAATGCTCTTATGGACTTTCATGCTAGCCGATAAATTAATATGTAGGAAGGTATGCATTTGTACTGATGCTTTGACTTGTCATGAAAGGAAGAATCTGCTGTGTTTGATCAATGTCTGTTCAGATTCAACTTTATCTCATTGAGTTCTTAAAAATGATCTTTAATATCATATTTATTTAATGTGTCTTCGACAGGACAAATATATTAAATAAATATGTAACATATAACACATAATCTGGCTGCCAGTTCTAGGTCCACATTAACATTGAATATGCTTGTGTTTTTATGCTGGTAATGTACTGGTATTGCATTTGGCACGTCATATTCATGTTGCATACTGGAAGCTTGGAAGCTCCTTTACTATCATATACAACCATTCTTTCTCTAATAGCTTCATTTTTATTGAGTTCTTCCATCCAACGCTTGAAAACTTAGCTTCAGTTTCTCTTGTGGCTATTAGCTGAGCCAATTAGTTCCAGTTTCTTCAGTTCAGCTCCAGATTTGATACTTGCCCAACTTTGTCAAGATCTACAAAAAAGAAGAAAAGGTAAAGAACAATAAAGCAAGTCAAGAAAATAAATTAGGCATTTAGGCATCAAAATATCTTCGTGTTCTTTGGGATATATGGTTTATTCCTGATGAAACAATAAAATGTTATGTATTTGCAATGAAATAATTAGAAAATCAATTTTCACAATAATTTTTAGTATAAGCTTCTTTTTTCTTTTTGTGACAATGTAACACAGAGCAATTAAATGTCTATATATTGGGTTGTAGGATAGCCAAAACCATGTCAACAAATTACTTCTCTATTTTTTGGATCCAATTGTCCAGGTGTTTCTGAATTTTCTGGACTTTCAAAATCTTGGTTTAATGTCTAGGAAAAACTTTGGAAATTTAAATACATTGAAAGAGGACAGAAAAATTACCTATATGTACAATTAATATTGCATTATAAGCCATCTAGGTTTAAGCTTTAGGAAGAACTTTTGGGAATTTGAATACATTGAAAGAAGACAGAGAAATTAGCTATGATTACGCATTAAAAACCATTTTCAACTGAATGTCTTTTGGTTGGGACTAAGGTTTCATGTCCCTATGGTATCGATGCATCCTGCCAGTAGTGTACAGTGTACCGATCCAGGAAGATAATGATACTTGGGATGGACACAAGACACTGGTTTCCTCTTGAATCAGGATGTTCCCACTATCCCAGTTGCATCCCAACGCTTGGATGCATGGGGACATTTGGAATGGACTGTGAAACCATTTTTTTTTTGGCTGTTAATGAGCTTCAGTCTGTTCCAACAGTATTGTCTCATCTGGATTCTGTACTGTCTCAGTAGCAAACTGAGATAAGGTTTGGTGCTGAGATTTAAACCCTTCTTTTGGACGTTTGGCTAAATGTCTTGCTGTGCTTCATTTGGCTTCCAAATCTTTTATCCTAGTCCTTGAATTAACTATATATGGTTAGCTGTATATTCTTTTTTTTTTTTTTTTTTTTTTTTTTCTGTTTAGCACATTTTAATTAAATACTGTCACGATGACTTAGTTTTCCTGAACACTGTATGGTAATCAAACTTGTATATGTAATCACAAGCATGAATATTTCTATTTAAGTTAATTAAACTTTTAAATGCCTGGAACCAGAGATAAATAAATTTAATACAGAGTCAGAGGGTAAAGTGGTTTCTTTTTTTTTTTTTTTTTTTAAAAAAAAAAACTAACAGTTTCATTGGTTTCTGGCACTGATAAATTACATGATACATCTAATTGAAGTTTAGCTGTACTTAGTACTGCTAATGGTTGTAATTTGTGCTATAAAAGTGCTTTCATTTTGATTATACACTTACCATATTATTGTCTTGTAATTTTTCCCATTAAAACTTGGAACTTTGAAAGTTTTTGTTCTGTCGCTCATTTACTAAGTAAAATCCTTGCAATTGCAGTGGGCCCTCATGACACTTCTAGACCCAGCAGGTAGTCTTGCTAATCTGATATACATTGGATACCCTGGCGATGCTGCTTCAGCATTTCATATAACCAGAAAAAGGAGGTTGGACCGTAAACGGCAACAATCCCAGAGAAATGTTATTCAGTGCTTTGTCTTTGGTCCTAAAAATGCTGGAAAATCTGCATTGTTAAATGCACTTGTAGGGAGGTAAGTTTCTTCCAGATTCTCTCTAGTTTAACCTGTCTTCATTTTGTTATCTTGAAAATTGCATCAAGTTTAATTACTTCTATCTATTCAGGCATTGGTCTTTTCTGTAATTGCTTTTGACTTCTACTTTTTATGTTTAGAACATTCCCTGAGAAATACACACCAACAACCAGCGAGCGGTTTGCAGCAAATATTGTAGAACTGCCAGGAGTAAGTATGACTTGGTGCAGAAACATTATTGATTTTTTCCCTGATTATCTTATACATGTCACCTGGGACTCCCCAACCACCCTTATTTTTTCTTTTCACCCACCCAAACATGTTACATAACTCATGCTTTATATTTGAGTAACTTAATTTTTGAACACCATATTTACAAGAACAGATTTTTTTTGTTTGGTTCTCTAAAATGGTTATGATACTATCATGGATATGCTAATTTTTATGTGTATATTTCCCACATATTAAATTGCTTTCTGAGGCCACTTCTATTCTTGCATTTCTATGTACAGGCAGATACTAAAGCATGATGCACCGCATAACCATTTGGAACTGTTGTCCCAATACGTACTCTTATCCTTTCTCAGAAGTGATTTTCGTATTTGTCTTTAAGCACAAGCCCAAATGATTATATGCGTTAAATATGGAAATATAAAAAATAAATCTAAAAAATAGTTTAAAATCACTAAAAATAAAGGAAATTAAAAAAAAAAAAACTTGTGTGAATGTAGAACTATTTCTATATAAATAAAAAATATATTATTCTACAAATATGATTTATTTGTTGGTGATAATGTAAAACACATAGTGATGTGAGATATCTCAGTATGCAGTCCACTAAGATCTTAGTATTAGAGATAATAGAAAACAGTAATTATTGAAA
Organism: Elaeis guineensis; assembly: GCF_000442705.2. Lineage (NCBI taxonomy): Eukaryota > Viridiplantae > Streptophyta > Magnoliopsida > Arecales > Arecaceae > Elaeis > Elaeis guineensis. The sequence continues at coordinate 33,150,012 of NC_026002.2, forward strand.
CTGCATTGGAAAGCGCCATGAAATGGAGATCAACTTGCTCTGAGTTCTCTAACATTTATCAGGGATTCTTCCTTGCTGATGAAAGTAGGTTAGGTCTAGTGCTTAACTATTTAGGGCCTTTCCTAGATAGAAGATATTTTCAATCTAAGCTGGTTTGAAAATTGGAACTGTTCTTTCCATATGCTCTCTGTTTCAAGAATCATAGATTAGCATATTCTTTAGCTACTCCATTTCATACTGTACTTTATTTTTCATATTCCATGTTTTTGTCCTGTAATATTCCAAGATACCTATAATCTCATTAAACATTAGCTTTTGGTATAAGGATCCATACTGAAAATGGCACATCAGTTTACTTCTTTCTTGCCCTGAGGATGCATTTGCCCTACCACAGCACTTATATGTACTTTGCCTGCTTTCTGTTATATACTTTTCAAAAAAAAATTGGGTAAACCTCTTGGTTTTTAAGCCAGTGCAATGATGGCTAGCACAAAGGTTAAAAATTATGTTTATATGGTATGAACAGATCTGGTGTAATGCATCAAGTACAAAGTTTGTTCTTATAATTTGAATTTATACCATGGGAGTTGTCCAATGTTCTTTTGGTTGTGTGTTTGTCCAACATGTTGTCATGCATATACGATGATAGTGTCCTTTGGAAAAAAAACCTTGTAACGTCTGCACATCCTGTATCTGAATTTCTAATCATATTGAAGCATGCACTGTATACATAAATTATAATCCATAGCATTGTGCAGGGTTAATCAATAGTTTGCAAACAATTTTTTTTTTTTTGGGGAAATTTCTATTTGTAGTCTAAGTTTTCTCTATTTTTGAATGTATTTCCTTTGTTACGTAATAGTGAGATAATGGACTCATAATCATGGGTATAAAATTAAAAAATTTAGACTTTGGGGATTTTTAAATGGACTAGATTTCTTTGAACCTTTTTAGATTTAACTTTTTTTCTAAAAACTTAATCAGATGCTCCTTTAAAACATGAAAAATTCAGTTTTGACAGTAGTTGTGATTGTTGTTATCAGGCCCAGCAGCTGGAAATATTATCTAAGATAACTTGTTACTAATTTCATTTTACTGTACAGTTATTGTAAATGTTAATATTAAAATATTAGAAATGCTAATGAGATTTTTTTTAAAAAAAAAAAAAAAAAGCAATTGATCAACTAGTTGCATTGCTGATTATTTTTTATTACCATCCTCAGCATCGTGCAACTTTATGTGAATACCGAAACTATTTTGTTAATTTTATGGCTTTAAATATGATGTCACTGGAGATCTCCATATGTTGTAATAGTATCTGTTGAGTCATAACATTAAGTTTTCTGCCTTGATTGATGGAGCATCTTAGCACCTACTCCACAAATTCTGGATGCTTATTATGTTACTTTCAAGATTAGCATACTCTATTATATTAATTACATTGTATTTGATATGTATTTATGAGTAAAGATACCTATTGGTGCATTCTAGTGATGTCAACACAAATGCCATAGGTGACTTAGAATGTATCATTAGTTTCGAGCTGTAGATGAGTTTCTTATGTAGATTAACTGTTAAACTGTTAAGAGGTTTTGACTGCCACTAGTTGAATTTGGTCTAAGTTAGTAATAATATTTCTAGCTTAAATTCTTCCTGGTTTTCAGCATTCTATTGTCTTACTATTCATGCAGATGGTGCCCATGAAACCAGTTTTCTTTTTATGTGCATGAAAACTTTAAATAGTTCATATGATCTGTTTACATTGATTTTGCCCTTGAGTTGCTGTCTGATATGTTCTATGATGATATATTTTCTGGTAGTGAGATGCTTCAAGTCCATGACTGAATCTTTTGCATGGCATAAAGGATAGCATATAGAATACATTGTAATATAATGAGTGCATTAAAGAGTCTCTTGCATGTCATTCCGCTGCACTAGGGGAGTTTTGGTTCTATTCTCTATCTAATTACATGATTTGATTTCATTTTTAAGGGGATAAAAAAGACACTAGTAATGCGGGAGGTACCAGAAGATGACGTCAAAATGGTGCTGTCTAATAAGGAGTCCTTAGCACCTTGTGACATAGCTGTATTTGTTCATGACAGGTACTAAACCTGCCCATCTTACTGTATGTTTTCATGTTGTATGTTTGATAGGTTAATTGCCATATATTCTCTAGAGTGGTGAGCTTGAGTAGTGTAAGTGTTTGCAATACCAGTTTCTGTTCAGACAGTATTTAGATGTATCCCAATTTTAAGTTGGCAACAGAGGATCACCTTTTGATAATTTACATAGATATAGATGAATAATAAGCTAATCTACTCTCATAATTAAGTTCCCAGTCACCTCATTTGTTTTGTCTATCGTAGTCAAATAATCCGTGCCGAGGTGGTCATTCCGTGGCTATTAACGGGTATTTGTTTATTTGCATTGACTCTTTGAGGACTTGTGTGGGCATGTGTTTAGCCCCACATTGCCATATATTGGGTAGATTTTGGGTACTTGTATAGGGCCAAGGACCGTAAACAACACCTTTTGGCAAGTCTTTTTGGGTGAGATCTTGGGTTCTTACAAGTAGTATCAGAGTAGACTTAGTTCATGGCCCATGTTGACTAGGAGACATTATAGGACATGTTTACTTGGATTGACCATGAGTTGGTTGTGGTGTTTGTGATTGGATTTACAATATTTGTGATCGGATATGAATTTATTTGGTATCCTAGCTTGGTGAGCATGTCGGCGCTTGAACTGAGAGAGTATATGAGGATCTGTGCAAGCATGTATTTAGTCTTACATCAGCTATGCCCAAGTAGATCTTAGGCACTTGTACAGGGCCAAGGAACCTGAATAACATCTTCTGGCGAGTCTTTTTGGATGAGATCTTGGGTTGTTATTAATTGCTTCTAGGTAAACTACTTTTGTACATGGGAATGGACTGCATTATGTCATTTCACATGATGGTGAGCTACTAAGGAGTGGCTTTTTTCTTCTCTTTTTTTTTTCTTTTGTTGGGAATTGGGCTCTACGAGATTGGTTCGGGATCTATTTACATTGTTTAATAGGTTGCTAGTGAATAGCCACTATAACAAGCAAAACTTGTTAGTTGGTTACTTTAATTAGATTAGAGTCATCATGTCTTAACCTGCTAGGTTGGCAAAATTTCCCTTTCGTTTCTTATATTTGCTTCTCTCTTCCACCACCATTATTTTTCTAAAACACTTCATGAATCCATAAATATGTTTCATTATCTCTCATATTTTTTCCCTTTTTTATACACCATATTTTTAAGGACAACCTTGTTGTAGGTTACTAGGCAATAACTTATTGATGATAAGTTATAAGGCCATCAGTCTTATGTATCATGGATTTGGTTGTGGCCAAGTTGGAGTTGGTCTTGGAGTTTTGGCCGAAACTAACCTATATGGCCAAAGTCATTGTATTCATGATCTGTTTATGCCATGTTTTTGCCTTTTCTTCATTTCTTAATGAATTATTTTCTCTAGATTAAACATAGAATTTTGTAAGTTTTTGAGAAATTTGGAAGCATTGCAATGCCCAAAGAATGTATTGCTCTCACTATTCTTGATCCATGTGGATCACTAAACTTGATGTGCATCATTGCCATTACAGATATTCAGGAGGAACACCAGACTCGATGTGGATCACTTTGGCCACAAGCAGGACTCGATATGGGTTATTTTAGTACTACGGGTATCCAAGAGGGTCATCAAACTCAATGTGGATCAGTTTGGTCCCTATAAGGACTCAATATGGACTATTTTGACCACTACGAATAGGGTTGGATAGGGTTTAGGAGCAAGATTCACCACATTAGTTTGCCAAACCGTGTGTTAAACTTTAGGTGGCCAAAATTTGATCACACAATTCTTGATTGAGATGATATTTTTAAAAAAAAATGGATATCTTTTTAAGATTTATAACTTTGGGCCACCCCCCAACGGGCTGAATCGGATCAAAATTCATTGTTTAGGCCTTAAATCTGGTTGGTCAAACTAAAAATTTCTTTTTCAGAAAAAACTTTGATCGGAGGTTATCTTCAAATCCATGAAGAATTAGGTGGAATAATAGAAGATAAAATTGATATAAAAATCAAGATCTATCTTCCATGGAATTTTAGTATTTTTTCTTGATTTTTTATATTAATCATTTTTTTTAGGGGCTTAGTCCTATTTGAATTAGGAAGAGGAATCCGACCCAGATTGTTCAAAGACATCCCAGGGTGGATGTCCTTCTAAAACCTAGAAAGAGAAATCTAATTTGAAATGTGCAAGGGCAGACCTCACTATGATAAATAGGGGATATGTACTTTGGTTTGTGTGGAGAATTAATCCATGAAAGAAAAGAAAATTTAAGCCCTACTTTTGCAATTCTTCCATCTTTTTTCAGTTTTCTTTTAAGAGATTTAAGTTGAGCAGGTTGAAAGAAATTTTCTCTCTCGGATTGGATCAATTCTAACTTTAGATGTTATAAACATCTAGATTTTTATATGGTGAATGGCCATCAAAAAGTGAAATGATATATTTTAGTCCAAACATGATCTTTGACATTATAGTTTGCAAATTATTTTATATGATTGTCCTAGTGCACTACTGCAAAACTATACATCTTAAGGTCCCAAATAATATAATATTATTTTTAGTTATATTTGTTCTTTTCTTGAGTAAATTTATTTTTATTTCTGGCTCCTTTGTTCTTAATTTTAGTTGTTCCTTAATTTGAAAATTTCAACCAAAATAACCTAAGATGCTGAAATGGAAACCCATTTTCCTAAACCAAAGCAAAAATCAATTTTCTGAATTTTGATATGTAGTGGACTGTTTTAACTTTGACAACTTTAAGGTTTTACTTCATCCTGAAGTATTTCATAAGGCTGATCTCTCCATATTTCTTTGCCTTAACCTCTTTATCGAGATTCCTTCCTAAATATTTGAGATTGCTCCTAAACCTTATTCGGTTATCACCATTTCTTTCTTATTTTTTTAAATGGATGTCAACGAGCTCTATGTGACATCTTTTTATATGAGCACTTCATTTTTACTTTACGATATCCAAAGATGGCTTTGCCATGCAAGGATCTATTGATGCAATGATACATATCTGCTATATTGGAAGAAGGCTCCTTTCCAAGGCACATTATATGAAAGGCAAAAATGATCTTGTGTTGAGATGTTTCCTGATGCAAATTCAGCTCTTTGTTGATAGAGAACTATGATTGGTATTATCAAGAAGCAAGAAAAAGCATTCAATTAGTTCTAGTGTAGAATGTAGAATCCAAGTATCTTGCATTGGCAACGTATTGTGGGAACTGTTCATGTTAAATCACTTCTAGCTGAGTTAAAGATCATGGTTGAAAAATCACCGAGTTTGCATTGTAATAATCAAGCTGTATATATTGCAAATATATCCAATTGTTCATTGGAGAAGTATTCAAAGTGAAGAAGATTGTCACTTCATCGAGGAGAAGACAGAAGTGTTTACTTCTCAGGAAGTTTGCTAGCTTAGCTGACGGGTCTTTGTGTACGTTCGTGCTTGCATGTGTGTGTGTGTGTGTGCTGTTTGACTGTATACCGGTGACCAATATTATGCTGGATTTGTTTCTTGTCGAGGGATCACAAAAAATGAAATTTTGGGACACTGAGTCACCGCTACAGACTATTGTATATTCTACAATAAGTATTTCATGTTGCCCATTTCATGGCTGTGTGGTTCCTAAACTTCAGAGAGTTCTCTTGCTACATCATATGGCATGTGTTGCTGTTATTATTCTTCCACATATGGGCTGACCTAATTTGTGTACTTAAACTAATAGTAAGGTACCCCTTTTGCCTCGAGATCTAGGTTTTCGACATTAAATTCCCAATTATTTCTTTTCTAGTAATTATTGAATCATTCTATTTCTTGCAAGTCCATTTGTAGCATAGCATGCTCATGATGTGTGCTTTCTTGTTTCTGCAGTTCGGATGAGAATTCATGGAGGAAAGCCAAAGATTTGCTTGTGCAAGTTGCTAGTCATGGAGAAAATACTGGCTTTGAGGTTCCTTGCCTTATTGTTTCTGCTAAGGATGATCTTGATCCATATCCCTTGGCCATACAGGATTTGACAAGGGTATGTTATGTTTCTTGGTTCCTTTGGCATTTGTAATTTGTGACTGTATCTTGAAGTCTTGTTTTTATTCTGCCTTCTTATGTGGAAAATCACAACTTTATCCATGTTTATTCTCGAGGCCATAGTTTGTATTGCTTAAACTAATATTAAAATGGTACCTGTAGAATGTTTGCCTTATACAGATTAAGAGGTTATTTCTATTTCCACCACACAACCATGCACGTGGTTGTCATTTTGATGTTGTTCGTTGTTACTTACATTTAATATGCTGAATTTTGTTCCAACATTTTTTCTTTTGACTTTTGAATAGTGCACTGGAAGCTCTCATGCTGGTATCTCTCACTGATCTTACTCTTCTCTGTTTACTTAATTGCGCACCTTCAGTAAATAACCGATCTTCTTGGCTTCTGTGGTCTGCATTTCGCTGATCTGCTAAATGCACCTTTTTTCACTTATTCTGCTTCAGGTAAGCCAGGAGATGGGAATAGAGACACCTATACCTATCAGCATAAAGTTAAGAGATCTCAATAATGTATTCCATAGAATAGTTACTGCTGCACAGCATCCCCATCTGAGCATTCCTGAAACTGAAGCTGGAAGAAACCGCAAGCACTATCGCCGGCTTGTAAATCGTTCCCTCATGTTTGTTTCAGGTATTGTTATCTTCATGGAACACCTACCATAGCTAGCAAATATTCATTTTGCATGGTAATGTTTGGTTATGCAAAACCACATCTACTAAAATTCTTTGAGTCCGTTACATCAGGAAAAAATTAGGTGATATATCTGTTGGTATTAGTTATATTCTTCAGATTTCTAACTTATTAATAAGTTAACCATAGAAGTCATGTGACTTGACGATTTATGTGACCTTGAAAAAGCAATATTATTATTGTTACCACGAAACTTAGAAATTTTCTGTAGGGCCCAGTTGATGTCATGTCCCTGAAAATGTAATGCTACATGTGTTGCCCAAGTTTCACTGTCCCTTATCTGGTTTCTGCTAGCAGTGTAACGAAGGAAATTTTACATTTGGCAAATGATTGTTTATTCTTTTGGAATTCTCTTTTAATACAAATTTGTCTGTTCACTGTATAAGTTAATTTGTTGTATGCTACCTTCTTATAGTCAGTGTTGGTTGATTTCTTTTGGTGTTATAAATGTGTATGTTGTTCTATATGGTCATTCTCAATAGGGGCTCCTTTTAGAACTGCGTTCATGATCGTTTAATTTCATTCCCAAATTGATGAAATATCTGAAAATGTAAACAACTTTTTATGCTGTGTAAATAGCAAGTATTTTGCATTTTTATATGTTTGCTCTTTATATCCATTTCCATGTGTCCTTCATGTCCATCTTGATCATTTGCTGTATGTAATGGCAAACAATTTCTTCTATAGTAGTTGGCCATAGTTTGCTGCCTAAACATTAGTCTTTGTCTGCTAGATAAATTGCCAATCAACCTTTTGTATAAACAAAAAGTCTAGACCAAGGTTACTGATCCATATCATCTTGTACTGACCGTACTGTACTAGATATTGAGGTTCATTTTGGTATATGAGCCAGGTCTGTACCGGTCCAAACCAAGCGGAACCATTCCATACCTCCTGGTTTCATGTAGTACCATGGCTGGGGGTAAAAAGAAGTGTTGGAAAGCTTGTTGTACGGGATGTATACTTCACCGTACCCGGCCATACTATAGTGAACCAATAATGTACCGAGAATTGGGCATTAGTGTGGCTGAGAGTGAAGAAAAGTGTTGGAGGACTATCGTACAGGATGCATCTGTTACCACACTGACCTTATCCTACCAGAGGGGTAATGTACTAGTCAAGTTCTTGGTACTTGTTTTGCAGATCTTCATCTAGACAATTAATGGTTCATTAGAGTTTGTTCCCAGGATTTAAATATTGGTGCATACTAGCCATACTGGCAAGGTATCTGTACTAGTGGCTTGTTAGTACTAGTCCATGCAAATGTATGGTACATAACTTCCTAATGCGATATTAGCATCAATTGGCACACCATGTGTTAGTACGATACCATGCTGTACCTGTTCATAGCATATTGGTAGGGCTATTTCAAACCTTGTTTTGTTTTCTATATATGTATTATACATTGCTCGTCAAATATATTTATGTTTCTATTTGTATTATGATGTACAATACTATAGTAATTAATAATATTATATTATTAGAATATTATATTTTTTTAATTATAAAAAGATTAATCTATGTCTCAGCAGAATCTTCATTAAAATGGAAACAGTTTCTCATGTTTTTTCAAGTAGAGCTTTTGCCTAAGAGCTCCAAATTGGAGCCTCCCCTTGTAGTTTTTTTGTTTTTTTTGTTTTTTTTTAGGGGGCAGAAAGTTGTTTCAAAATTTTTACCGTTTCAAAATTTTTACCAAAGACCTCAAAATCATCCAAAATATCTTTTGGCTCTCCAACTGCTATACCAAACAGGGCCTTATTATATTAGAAGAGTCTTTCTCTCTCTCTCTCTCTCTCCCAAGATGCTGACTCCATGCTTGAAAGTGATATGTGCTGCACAGTGTTTTTTCTTTTTCTGTTTCTTTTTTTTAATTATTATTTGGAAGAGGATGTGGTTCTCTTTATGCACATGCATACATGCGTCACTTTTTTCTTTTGCTGCACAGCTATTCATTATTCTGTTAAATCGTATCACATGCAATGTGAAGCTGTGATCAATATCTACTTATGATTTAGTTTATAATTTAAAAACATGTTTTCCTTTTGCTCATTTCTAGAACTTTGATTTGTCATCTCTTGACATTGAATACAAGAGAACATAAGCATACGAGAGCTAGCCATCTCTGGTTAGGATTAACTTTGTTGTGGTATGCTGGCCACCATCTATGGGTTTTTTAGCATGCTAAAGTGGTTTGAGATTAGGAGACTTGGATAATAGGAAGGAATTATAAAACTAAGTGTGAATCAGATAGGATTATAGACCTGTTTCTTGATGTCAATAAACCATGCCTGGTCCCATGTTTACATAGCGGTCTCATTTTCCTGTCTACTCATTACCAATAAGAAACAGTCTCATTTTCATGTCTAATCATTTATATGTAAAATTAAGAAACAGTCTCATTTTCATATCTACTCATCACCAATAATTGATAGTTTCCCTGAGGAAAAAAAGTAATTTATTTACCATTTAAAGTTGAACCTCATGATAATTTAATTTATCAGCTGATTGATGTGTCCAATAAAGCAGTTTGTATTTTGTTGCCGTTTTCTTTTGGTGAGGGCTTTCTTCTTTAGTTGTATTTATTTTCTTTTCTGAATGCGCTGCCTCTATTGAAATTTTGTTGTGGTTCGCTGTTGCAGTTGGAGCTGCTGTGGCAGTTGTGGGACTGGCTGCTTACAGGGTTTATGCTGCTAGGAAGAATACATCAAACTGAGGATTTCCTTCGGTGCGTCAAGCAGCTTGGCAAAAGCAGCAGAAGTTGTTCTAGCGTCGCTATTTTTTGGGACTATCCTGTCATCCTATGTTTTTTTTTTTTTTTGTTAAGATGTACAGTTGTCACCGTGTCCATCAAGGCCTGAGCAAAGAAAGTTTGTGCTGCCCCAAGTTGATGGTTTCCTAGTTCTGTTTCTGAGATTTTTAAATGATGGAAAGCTTTGTAGTTTTTGTTGGTGCACAGGGGGTAACCTCTAAACTACAGGCTGATATTTTTTTGTTAATTCTCATAATTATTCAGGCTGACAGCTCGATTTTGAGAAGTTGATTTTCATGCCTCTGTAGTGTCACCTAGCCATTTCTCTTTTCAAGTTGTCTGGCCCTTGCACAAGTGGAGCTGCCAGACATTTGTCCTTCACTTCAAAATAATGATCTTTTTCTTAACTATTTCATGAACCATGGTAACAATCTCTCGTTGCAATACTTCTAGGTGATCAACCAATTTGGCTTGGTCAAAGATATGCTGAGCTCCACTGCTTGGTCAAAGATATGCTGAGCTCCACTGCTTGGATCATTTACATATTTCTGCCTTATGAGCTGGTTTTACCATGCCGGACGTGTCTCTTTATTTGATTTGATCATGTATGACACTTGGTTGTCTACTGCCTGATGCAATTCTCAGCCATGTAACTTCTGTTGCTTTGTTTTCTTGCATTCGTTGCTACAGTAGTTCAACTTAGGGACGAGCAAAAACTGAACTTGAACCAATCAAACTGGTGAAATGGTTTAGTTTGGTTAAAAATTTTATTCGGTTTGGTTTGATTAATTTTTGATATATAAAAAATAGATTTGTATTAGTTCAGATTTGTCGGTAAATAAAATTATTTTTAAATCGAATTGGATCGATTTTAAGTTTGAATTGGATCGGTTTTAATAAAAGAAGGTGGGGGGGAGGTTTTACTAAATCTTTTCCTTCCTTCCCGGCTTCGGAGCTTCCATGACCATGAATGATTGAGCCCTTCACTCAATTCTCATCCTCACTTGATCACTTCTCAATCTCGACGAGTGACGATTGTGCCTTAGCTTATCCATCGGCCACCGTTTGTTCTTTGTTATGTAACTTTCATAGCTCTACTCTCCATCGGTTGTTACATCACTATCTAGGCAAGTGATAGAGTGCACGTTGTAAGAATCATGTGACTCACGTCCTAGTGAAGGTCTACTCTTTGTCGATCGTCTCATGCATATCTCTCCATCCGACCGTCGTTGCTCGTCATCTTGCCGTTGCTCTATTAGTGAAGGTATGTCTCGTCATCTCTCTGTCACTCGATCATTGGATCTCTTTTTTTGCTGTTGTTATTATTGGCTGAGTAACGGAATTGGCTCTATGATGTATTATTGTTGCTATTGTTGGTTGAGTAACGAAATTCGCAATCCCAAGCACCCGATCGATGTATTATTCCTTCAATAGATGAAAAGGAGCACCGAAATTTGCTCCGCCTCTTGTGAGAATTGTGACTCTATAACTATGACATAGCTTACAGAACACAAGCTTTCTGAATCTGAACATGAAAAATGAAGGCTAGCCAGAAAACCTTCTGAAGTTTGGGATCATTTTCTTCCTATTGAGGGTAGCAATCCTCCATGATGTAAGTGCATTCACTGTGGTAAGACGCATGCATATAATAAGACTGTGAATGGTACAAGTACATTACATAATCACTTGACTAAACTATGTAAGAAGTAACTTCTTTACAATGTGCACATTGATGAAAAGCAAAAGACTTTAGTTGGACTGATGAGTAAGAGTGAGAATGAGGAGAGAGGGAAAAGGACATTGGTTGCATATGCTTTTGATCAAAAAAAATATAGAGATTCAGTGGTTAGGATGATAGTGAAAGATGAGCATACTTTTCGTTTTGTAGAGGGAGAGGGTTTTATTGATTTCATCAGGACAAACTTATTTGAATTCAATATTCCTTCTCGCTTTACTATTGGTAGAGATGTTTTCCAGTTATATCCTTAGATGAAAAAAAAAAATTAAGGGATACTTTGTCATAGGGTACTCAAGGCCTTTGTTTGACCATCGATGCATGGACATCGGACCAAAATGTAAGTTTTATGGCTTTCACTGGTCACTTTATTGATGATGCATGAAAATATCATAAGAGGATTATTAATTTCTGTCCGCTTGCTAATCATAAAGGTGAAACAATTAGGAGGGCAATTGAATCTTGTTTGCTAGAGTGGAGCATAGAGAAGGTACTTACAATTATCGTTGACAATGCAAGTGCTAATGAAATTGCTGTTGCTTATTTGAAAAGAATCATTAGGAATTGGAAGGGTGCTATCATGGATACTACATTTTTGTATGTAAGGTGTTGTGCGCACATTCTTAATCTTATTGTAAATGAGGGTTGAAGGATTATAACACTACCATTTTAGTATTCTCAATGCTGTGAAATATGTTAAATCTTCCACCCAAAGGAAACAAATCTTTATGGAATGTGCAAAGAGGAGAAACTACCAACAAATGCTCTAGTTCCTCTTGATTGTTTGACTAGGTGGAACTCTACTTATTTGATGTTAGAATCAGCCCTTAAGTTGTGAAAGGCATTTGAAAGGTTAGAACATGATGACGAGAACTATTTTTCATATTTTTTAGAGGAGGGGAAGAGAGTTGGACCTCTTGTGCATGAAGATTGGGATAAGGCACATGTTATTGTCAAGATTTTAAGTAGCTTTTATGATTAGACATTACGGTTTTCAGGGTCTACTTATATGACTTCAAATATGTTTATTGGAGAATTAGCCTTACTTCATGTTGAGTTGCAAACTATGATTGCGGATGATGATTCTAACTCAATTGTAAAGAACATGATATTGAGGATGAAGGAAAAATATAATAAATATTGGGGATGGCCAGAAAGTATGAACATATTGTTGTTTATTGCTTGTATTCTTGATCCTCGATACAAGATGGTTTACCTTTCTTTTAATTTTTCAAATGTGTATGATTCTGAATATGCAGAAAATTTGTGCAAACAGGTTAGAAAATCTCCCGAAAAACTATGTGAACAATATAAGGGTTCTTGTCTAGGTCCACAAGATATGGGAGTGGAAAGTTCTCTTTCTTCCATGCAAGATAAGAGGAAGGATAAATCTGAAACTCGCAATCTTAGAAAGGAGATGTTTAAGAAGCATATTCAAGATAGTGATGGTGTGGAGGGTAAATCAGAAATTGATGTCTATTTGGTTGAGTCAGTTGTTTCTGATGATAATAACTTTGATGTTTTGAGCGGGTGGAAGTTAAATGCATTCAGATTTAAAGTCTTGTCCCAAATTGCTTGAGATGTATTGGCCATTCCGATAATAACTGTTGCATCAGAGTCAGCCTTCAGTATTGACGGTCATATTCTTGACCCATTTAGGAGTTCTCTTAGTGCTAAAATGGTTGAAGCACTTATCTGTGCACAAAATTGGTTAAAATCATCAAAGATTCATATTGATGAGAAACAGTCCATTGAAGATGCTGAGCATTAGGTAAGAATCGAAAGGGTAAAATTTAATGGCTTATATTTTTCATTTATTTATGCTTCTCTATATTATTGGTCAACTTTTTTAATAGCTAGTATTTTCCATCTTAGATATGTTGTCCGGTATGGTTGATGCATGTGAGAATCTTAGCCTTGATGCTGCAAGTAAAACTTCAACTCTCGTATCTCTTAATGCATAGGTAAATCTTAACGTACATTTATAAATTTGATTTCATACATCTTATATTAACTGAAAATGTATTTTATATCCATATGCTGGTTGCATGTTCGTTGGCATATTTGTTGCAACACTCCTACCATTCTTGCTCTGATGTTTGTTTATGTCAGAGTATTAATGTATTAGAAAACAATTTTGAATTTATGATGTTGTTTATCAATTTAGTTTGATGTTGATTAGCTTTAGATCCTAAGTGACTTACTTACTAGATTGTTTATTTTTGTTCATTTTGTTGAGTGACAATATCTTATATTAATTTATATCATTTTACTTGATAAATTCTCTTGATGGTACTCTTATGTAAAAGGAAACAAGTCTTCATGAATCACAAAATAATAATAATAATAATAATAATAATAATAATAATAGTAATAATAATAATAATATAAATCGGTAAATCATACCAAATCAGACCATTTAAATCATGTTGGTTTGGTTTGTTTTCAATCTTCTATTGATATAGTTTGGTTTCTAAAAATACCAAACCGTTTAGGACTGGTTCAGCTCAGGTTTGAGCATGAAACCGGTCCAAACCGGACCATGCTCACCCTACTCCAACCAACCTTCTTTCTTTCATAGGAACAATTTTCTTCTCTTATGCTCTTGATGAAGTTGGCCATATCCAAGTTGTTCTCAAATGTGGACGGTATCTTGCTATGCAGATGAATACTCATGTCCATGGTCACAAGGATGCAAATTTCCGGTCTTGTGATGTGCTCTCTAAGTTGAGTTCTATGCTTCCTAGTGGCATTCTAAGTTTGACGCAAGTTAATAAATTACAACAACTTCAAAGAAACTGTCTTGGTGCTCCAAAGACTTTATGTGGATGCAGTTTGGTATCACAGGTTTCTCAACGACCATGGGGTTTAAAAGCTCGAGGAAAAGGATTAGGTATATGGAGATATGTCGAGTATACGAACCAATTCACAACGGGTTTTGCATGGCCGGCGGCATAGACATTGCCAAGACTTAAAATTAGAGTGAGCAGTACTAAGCTAAGCATGAAAAGGATATATAGAGCTCAATGCAGCGCTATTAGAATTTCTTGTGGCAGGAAGAGGCGTCACAGAAGCAGCAAAGCAGCTGTAGCAGCCTATAATTTGGCCGACCATTTAAGTTTTATTGATGATATTTGGAGTTGGATTGAAGAGCCCCTAATTCCATTGCCAACATTTTGTTAAAGAATGTAACAGGTGCTCTTGATTAATACAATGTCGTTTTTCTTGAGAGAAAAAGGAAAAATATTCTTAGCAACTGTGTTATTTACTAAATGAGTTCTGTTGCGGTCAATCCCCTCGTCGCCTGATCGCCGGGAACGAGTACCTGCAAAAGAAAGTCCGCGCTGACCGGAGGCAGCTCCGACGGGGATCCTCCGATGATCAAGTCAGAGAGGAGACTGGGCAATGGAGAAGAAGAGACAAGGAGCTCTACGGGGAGAGAGGGAGAGAGAGAGAGAGCAAGCCTTGAGCGTTTTCTCCGAGAAGCCCCCCTGTAGCACTGTTGCCTTCTCCGATTTATAGTAGGAGGTGGTATGGCCCCGCCGTCGGTGATGTAGACAACTGGAGAGTTGTCAAATCGCCGGAAGTTGTCATGCCGTTGACAAAGTTGACAGGTCCTAGGAATTAATTCTCGTCCTTAGCAGGACAGCGCCCCAGGCTTCCTGGCAGGGTAATGCCCCCTGACGTTCGTGCGGCATTTACTTGATGGGACTGCAGCCCACGTCGCTCATCCGGCATCTAGGAAGGCCTGTAGAGGTGGGACGACAGCCATCCAAACCGACAGTGAGTCGTCGGCGTCCCATCCGATGGGAAGTCGGCGACGGGGGGTCAGCCCTCAGGCGATCGGAGGCGACGTGGGGCCGCTAGGCCGACCCGTTTCGATCGGGGCGCAATCGATAGTCGCTGTCGGTGTCTCCCGCGGTCGGTCGGGAGGAGTCGGTCGGTCGGATGGAGTCGGTCGGTATATCCCAATAATTGCCCCCCCCACTCCTGAGCCTGATGTCGCATTGGCCCGCGTCTCCACGCAGGTAGGACATTGGGCGAAAGGAGTGGATTCCTTGCTACGTCCTGGACCGAGTTTGCCGACCTCACCGGCAGATGGTCCGGTCAAGTCGACGTCAGGTGTCCCGTCGTCCGATGACGGGACGTCAAACAATCCGGTGTCAGGCGATCGGGTGCCGGACGATCCGGTGTCAGGCGATCGGGTGTCAGACGATCGAGTGTCGGACGATCCGGTGTCAGGCGATCGGGTGTCCGGCGTCTTTCGGGGAACACAAACCGCCCTCCGGCATCGGTTCTGGGAGCGCGGGTCGCTGTCAGGCGTCCCATCGGGGACGCGAATCGCCACGGGCAATTTAATTTCGAATCGCGGCCCTTCCGCCACGTGTCAGGGGTTGTTGGCCCGGCGTCCCTCGCATTTAATGAAGGCGGCGTGGCCTTTCCGGGATGGGTGCGCCGAATCATCGGATCGAAAGGGGGCCCGGATGCCGCCACGTGTCACCCATCCGAGGAGTCTCGGTCGGTGCGGCGTCATCTCAACCGTCGAACAGCCCTATATATATGGGGCCACTTATACTCGAAGCTCCATTTCTAACGATTTTGCTGCGGAGGCTCTGCCCAAGCGGTCTCTCTGTCGTCGACGGCAGCTGCGCCCACCCCCACTCCCATAAGGGTTCGTTCGGAGCTCGTCCCCTCCTCTGTTTTGCTCTAGTTTTCTTTAAAACCCTTTCTTTTCCTCCTTCTTCGATCTTGTCTTCCTCTCGGTCCCGGCGTTATGGCCAGAACCACACCTCAGGAGGCTCGGTCGGAGAACCCGACCGATGACCTTCGGTCGACTCCGGAAATTGAGGTTTCCTCGCTTTCGGAGCCGAATGTGGATCGGCTTCGGGATCAGTATCATATCCCGGAGCAGTTCCAACTTTTCGCCCCAGGGACCGGCGGTCGGGTTAACAACCCACCCGCGGGCCAGGTGGCACTGTACGTCGAGGACCTCCGGGTTGGTCTTCGGCTTTCGATTCCGAAGTTCGTCCGGAATCTGCTAGATTATTACGGACTTTGTCCGACGCAACTGGCACCGAACTCTGTTCGGCTAATAATTAGCTTCGTCCTGTTGTGTCAGCTTCTGCCGACCAACCCTCGTATCTCTCTCTTCCGGACATTTTTTGTCCTCCGTCCCCACCCTAAGGCCCGAGGGTGGTGGCTCTTCAACCTCCGGAAGGGTTTTTCCTTTATCACTGGCCTTCCATCGTCCATTCATGGGTGGAAGAACCAGTTTTTCTTTGTTTTTTCTTCTTCTCCCTGGGGCTTCCCTTCTCACTGGGACGTGCCTCGAACCGAGGCAAACGAGAACAGCCGAGTGGAGGCGGACGACCGGGAGGACTTCCACCGACTCAAGGACATGTCGGTTCTGAAGCAGAGGGAGCTTGTTACCGAACAAGCCCTCTATGACGCTGGCCTGAGCCTGGTCCCCCGTCTAGGTATCGCCCGATCCATCGGTTGTCTTTTTATTTGGCATTCGTTCTCGTGCATATACTGATCCTTCTGTCGGCATCGCAGGGACACCGCCGAGGATGAGGCCGACCGACGCTGAAATCAGACAATATGCGGCGAGGAAGAGGCCGACATCGGGGGCCGGACCTTCACGGTCGTCGAAGAAACCCTCCACAGCGGCGCCGACCGTCGCAGCGTCGACGACCGATCAGTCGGAGCCGGTGATTGCACTCTCGGCTCCGACGGGGCAATCGGAGGAGCGGCCGGCGGAGGAAGCGGCTGAAGGAACGTCGGCGGCTTCGCCGACGGGAGTGGCGTCAGACGCCATTCGGGAACCCGAACGTTATCCGTCGGCTCCCACAGTTGCAACGGGGGGTGCTCAGTCAAGCTCGAGCATCCCCTCCTTACCCGATCCATTGGCTGGGGCAGCCGATCGGGGGAAAGCCCCGATGGACCCCGCTGACGATACAAGGTTGGGGAGTCGCACCGCGCCACCTGGCGCTCAGGTCCCCGAAGGAGCGTCGGTGCTGGCCGACCACAACTTGGCCAGGAGACTGTGCCAGGGGATCCTTCTCCCAGCCGACGTGGAGGTGCTGAAGTCTCGGCAAGTGACCGAGATGCTATCTTCGTTCTACCCGACCATGGTCGGGGTAAGTTCCACTTCGTCTCCTTCCTTCTTAGTGTTTTCATTACTTCGCTTTCCTGACATAGTGCCCACATTTGCAACTAATCTATACCATGTCCGAACTTGAGGCCGGGTACCGGAGGTTCGGGAACGTCTGGGCGGCCTGGAAGGACAGGGCGACGGTCGCTGAAGCCGACAGGGCGATGCTGGTCGAACACCTGAAGCAGTCGACCGACTGGGAGGCGAAGTTGGTGGACGAGGTCTCTCGTCTCGGGTCCGAGCTCAAGTCAGCCCGAAAGGAAGCCAAGCGCAAGGGTCGGACTGCACGCCGTCTGCGGCGCGAACGGGACGGCGTCGCCGCCGAGCTCGAGGCCGAATGCAAGCAGCTCCGGGTCAGCCTGCAGAATCTCACCAAGGCTGAGGAGGACTTGTCGATTGCCCAGGCCGATGCCGACATAGCGAAGGCAGAGGCGGAGTCGGCGAAGGACTCTCTCGATCGGATGGAAGCGGAGGCGAGGTCGGCGAAGGAGTCAGTGAGTCGGGCGGTGGACGACTTTCGTGGCTCCGACCGGTATCGAGAGGAGCTGCTGGAGTCCGGCTTTGCGTCGTACCGGGTGGGATACGAGGATGGTCGGGATGCAGTCCAAGCTCTGTACCCGGAGCTGGACCTCAGCGGCATCATTCCACCGGGGGCCGAGGACGAAGCCACGGAAGAGATGGCCGACCCGTCGTCGGGGGGCGTCGCTGCGGTGGGAGAGGCCGTCCCAGAACAGATTGCCGAAGGAGGGACGGCCCTGACTCCTGACCAGGCTCCGACCCATGATCCAGCATCGACCGACGATCCTGCCTCGGCCGTCGACCCAGTGCTGATCATGGTAGATACACCGGTCATCCCCGAGCCTCCGTCAGTCGAGGAAATTGACTCCGAAGGATGATCGCGGCCTTATCTTCCTTTAGTGTTTTTGTTTTTCTTTGCGCACTTATAACCGGGCTTCGGCCCGATTTTGTAATCAAATGAACTTAAGAAATTTCCAGTTCCCTTTTCGACTTCCTTTTCTTGCCTGTTGGGATGTACTTGTAATCGTGGGGTCATAAGGTCGGAGAGCCGCAGCCTTGGCGTGCCGCATTAGGACACCCAACGTCATCCTGAGTCGTTAGTCGAGATAGTCGGTGGTTTGGTATAGGGTAAGCAAGATGAACCCCGACCACTGATCGCCCGTCTCAAGGCCTGGACCGAACATCCGTCGTTAGGCCGTAAACCGAATGCCAGAGTCGAACGTACGTCGTCCTGGCGTGAGTCGGGGGTCGACTGACTTCCAAGCACGAGTCCGCTGAGTCGGTCGTGCCGGCGGAGTCGAAGGTCATTCGTGGGGAAGAAAGTCGACCGACTTTCGGGTGCACCCCGATGACCCCAATGTCGTCCGATGCGATCGATCGGACTATGTCTGGTACATCATCGCACGCGGTCGACGTGTCTGGTCGGAAAAGCGATGGCAAATCGAGTTCCCTTACCCAGACTTAGGTCGGGCACTTGTGTAGCACCGTGTGATAAATGGTGGTAAGCCGAATACCCTTCGATCGGCCTCGACCCGATCGGTAAGTCACGAACGCGGCGTTGGTTGCGTTGGCGCTTTTGCCTTTCCCGACCGGAGTGGGGTCGGCAAGTCGGCCGATCGTTCTGCCCGAACGTTCTAGCCGAAAGTTGTAGAAGGAGTGTAACTCCCATTTTCGCAAGTGCGTCGGTCCTTTAAACATTCGACGCATCGTCGATGGTCAGTCCGACGGCCCGCAGTAGAACGTTAAGTCCGTGTTGGGACGTCGGAGGCTCGCATTCCTTAGTGAGCGCCGAACCACAGTCGAAGGGTCGAAATTTCAGACTCCGAAGTTTAAACTGAGTTCGTATTCCAAATGGGGGAGGTACAGAGTTCACTGATAGTACAACCTCAGATTGTCGGCGTTTCAGGTCCGGGGAATGGGTTTCCCTTCCAGGGTTTCCAGTCGGTAAGCTCTCGATCCGTAGGCGTCGGCTACCTTGTAGGGTCCCTCCCAGTTCGGGGATAATTTTTTCTGATCCAAGGGTTTTGAGACCTCCACCTTTCTCAAGACCAGGTCTCCAGGTCGAAAGAGCTTTGGCTTTACCCTAGCGTTGTAATATCGGGCCACCTTTTATCGGTAAGAAGCCATACGAAGTTGTGCCTCGCGTCGGAGCTCAGGTAAGAGGTCCAAGTCAGCCCTCCGACACTCGGAGTTATCCGGCTCACGATATTGCTCGACCCTAGTTGATGGCAATCCGATCTCCAGCGGGATCATGGCTTCCGTTCCATAGGCCAAGCTGAAAGGTGATTCTCCGGTCGGGATACGGGGTGTCGTCCGGTACGCCCACAGGACGGAGTTTAGCTCTTCGACCCAGAGGCCCTTGGCTTCATTCAGTCGGATTTTGAGCCCATGCAATATGGTCCGGTTGGTCACCTTGACCTCGTCGTTAGACTGTGGATGCCCGACCGAGGTTAGTCGGTGCGTGATCTGAAATCTCACGCAGAAGTCTCTGAAGTCCTGGTTGTCGAACTGCCGCCCATTGTCGGTAATGATGGTGTTTGGCAGTCCGAACCGAAAGATGATGGACTTCTGTACGAAGTCTTCCATCTTCCGCTCAGTGATTTGTGCTAAGGGTTCGGCTTCCACCCATTTAGTGAAGTAGTCAATCACGACACGATGAATTTTCATTGTCCGGACGCTGGGGGAAAAGGTCCGAATATGTCGATTCTTCACTGGACGAAGAGCCACGGGGCGATAACCGGAGCAAGCTGGCTGGCGGGTCGGTGTTGTACGTTGGCATACCTTTGGCACAGTTCGCATCTCGAACCATCTCGGCGGCGTCCTTCTTCATAGTGGGCCAGTAGTAGCCCTGTCGCAGGACTTTGTAAGCTAAGGACTTGCCCCCCAAGTGATCGCCGCAGATTCCTTCATGTACTTTCCTGAGGGCATAGTCTGCGTCGGTGGGCCCTAGGCACTTCAGCAGGGGAAGCGAAAATGACCTTTTGTATAGTCAGCCGTCGATCATCACATATTGGGAAGCCACCCACCGGAGTCGCTTGGCTTCTGCAGGGTCTTCGGGGGTAGATCCATTGGTCAGGTACTGAGCGATCGGGTCCATCCAGCTCGACTCCACCGTCAGTTGCAGCACCTCTTCGACCCGATCGATGCTCGACCGTTCAAGACTTTCCACGAACGTCCGGCCCAAGGCACCATAGTCGGATGTCGCGAGCCTGGAGAGCGCGTCAGCCCGAGCATTTTTCGCCCTAGGGATGTGGGAGATTTTGAAGTACTCGATGGGTGCCACGAGATCTTTCACTTTTCGATGGTATTTGACCAGGGTCGGATCTCGTGCTTCGAACTCGCCTTGATCTACCCAACGACCAGTTGAGAGTCGGAGAAGACTTTGAGTCGGTCAACCCCGAGCTCCAATGCCAATTTCAAACCCGCGACGAGCGCCTCATACTCGGCCTGATTGTTGGAGGCCTTGAAGTCGAATCGGAGGGCGTGCTCAGTAACCACCCCCTCCGAGTTGGTGAGTAGGAAACCGGCCCCGCTCTCTTGAGCATTGGAAGCTCCGTCGATGTGCAACATCCAGGCCGAGTCGGGGTCACAGTCGGAGGTCCCGACCTCCACGGGCTTCCCTCCCCCGACGGTAGGTGGTCATCGGGCATTCGCGATGAAGTCGGCCAGAACCTGAGCTTTGAGGGCAGGTCGTGGCCGGTATTGGATGTCGAATTCGCTCAGTCTCACAGCCATTTCGCCAGCGTCCTGATGTGTCAGGGCGGTGCAAGATGGCTCTCAGAGGCTGGTTGGTGAGGACCACGATGGCGTGTGCCTGAAAGTACGGATGGAGTCGCTGTGCTGAAATGACTAGAGCGAAAATCATTTTCTCTACTTTCGAGTACCGAGTCTCAGCTTCATGGAGCACCTTGTTGACATAATATATCGGTTGGTGAACCCGGTTCTCGTTCTCTCGGACGAGCACCGAACTAACCGCCTCCGGGACGTAGCAGGTAAAGGTACAGGACCTCCCCGACCTCCGATCTCACGAGGAGTGGCGGAGAGGCCAGGTACCTCTTCAGTTCCTCAAAGGCTTGCCGGCACTCGTCCGGCCAGAGAACTGCTTGGCTTGTCGCAAGGTTTTGAAGAACGGGAGCATCTCTCAGCCGATCGAGAAATGAATCGGCTCAGCGCGATGATCCTTCCGTTGAGTTGCTGCACCTCCTTCTTGGTGTCCGGTGTCGCATATCGATGATGGCCCTGATCTTCTCGGGGTTAGCCTCGATTCCCGTTGTGAGACGAGGAATCCAGGAACTTCCCCGAGGTCACTCCGAAGGCGCACTTGGCCGGGTTCACTTTGTCCGGTGTCGTCATAGAGTGCGGAAGGTTTCTTCGAGATCCCGGACATGATCCGAATTTGCGACTCTTTACCAGCATGTCGTCGACGTACACTTCCATGTTGCGCCTGATCTGATCTTTAAAGACCTTGTTGACCAGTCATTGGAAGGTGGCGCCAGCGTTCGTCAGTCCGAACGGCATTACTCTGTAGCAGTAGAGGCCTTACGGTTACGAAGGCGGTGGTTCCTCATCTTCGGGCACCATCCGATCTGGTTGTACCCTGCAAGGCGTCCATGAAGCTGAGCAGTCGGTAGCCGGACGTCGCATCCACCAGCTGATCGATCTTCGAAAGTGGAAGCTGTCCTTTGGACAGGCTCGATTCAAGTCGGTGTAGTCGATGCAGATCCTCCACTTTCCGTTGGCTTTTTTCACCATTACAACATTGGCGAGCCAATCGGGATAAGTGGTCTCCCTGATGAAGCCTGCCTCGAGCAGCTTATCCACCTCCTCGTCGATGGCCTTCTGTCTTTCTGGAGCAAAGATCTTTTCTTCTGCCTTACCGGCCTCATTGATGGGTCGATGTTGAGTCGATGGGTCATCGTCTCTGGGGAATTCCTGGCATATCCGCCGCTACCAAGCGAATACGTCGGTATTTGCCTTCAGTAGCTCTGTCAAATGTCGCCGCTCGGGGTCGGGTAATTGAGATCCGACCCACACCTTTTGGTCGGGGTTCCTGCTATCGCGATGGGAATGAGATGTTCGGCCGGCTCGCCCCACTCTTCCTCCTCCCGTTGGTCCAGCTTATCGGCCGTCAGGGGGCCTTTCGATTTCGTCGCTTTGAGCGGAGATCTGAAAGCATCGACGGGCGAGGTGTTGATCTCCGCGCATCTCCCCGACGCCATTTTTGGTCGGGAACCGAACCAGGAGATGATACGTCAAAACTATCGCCTTGAGGGCGTTCAGTCCAGGTCTTCCGAGTATGGCGTTGTAGGCCGAGGGCACCTGGACGACCGCGAAAGTCAGGAGGACCGTGCTTTGCCGTGGTTCGGCTCCAGCCGTCACGGGCAGGGTGACCTCTCCTTCCACTGCGACAGCGTCTCCAGTGAAACCTATTAGGGGCGTAGAGACTCTCTTGAGTCGGTCGGCTGATAGTCGCATCCGTGAGAAGGTCGAGTAAAACAGAACGTTCGTTGAACTTCCATTATCTACAAAAATTCTCTTTACATCATAATTGGCTATTATTGCCGAGACAACAATAGCATCATCATGGGGATTTGGATGCCCCGAACATCTTCTTCTGTAAAGGCGATTACATCATCCGAACGTGGCTTCTTCAATGGCTCCCCTCCAGCGGACATCCCCGGGCCCAGCCGCTTGGAGATCATATTGATGACCCCGACCGTAGGTTGGTTATCGATCGCTTCTTCAGTCGGCTGGGGTCGTTGGTCGGCAACCGGTCGAGTCGACGGGTTCCTTCGAAATTTATCGAGATATCCCCGACGGATGAGGTCTTCGATCTCATCCTTAAGCTGGATGCATTGCTCGGTATTGTGGCCGTGGCCCCGGTGGAACCGACAGTATTTCCATCGGTCGAGGCCCTTTGCCTTCAAAGGCAGAGGCTGTCGCAGGTACTCTTCCCCTTCGATCTCCATCAAAATCTGCGTACGAGGAGCAGAGAGGGGAGTGTAGGAATCATACCTGGGGCGTGTCGGCCTCGGGCTCCGACGTCGGGGTGACCTCTGGTCTCGTCGCGGGGGTGATACCCGACCATCGGTCGGGGGCCTGCTAGGCACAGCAGGGTCCCGACCCTTCCTCCGCTTCTCCTTCGGGCCCTTGGGCTCAGCCAGGCGTCGGTCGGAAATTCTCTCGTCCGCGCGCATGTACTTGTACGCTCGCTCCAGCAGCTCAGCGTACGTTCGGGGGAGGGTTTTGTCCAGGGAGTAGGTGAACCAGGATGCCCTCAGCCCGCGCTTCATGGCCGAGACGGCCATGTCCTCATTGAGGTCCCAAACCTCGAGCGTGGCCTCGTTGAATCACGCCACGAAGTGTCGGAGCGTCTCATTTTTCCCTTGTTTAAGAGAGAAAAGGCTGTCCGATGTTCGGGGTGGCCTTCGGCTGGTGCTGAAGTGGGCCGCGAAGGAGTGCTCGAGCTGCCCGAAGGAGTGGATACTTCCCGATCGAAGATCGGAGTACCAGGTCCTGGCAGCTTTACGTAGCGTGGCGGGGAAGCCGATGCAAAGGAGAGCGTCGGTTGCCCCCTGGATCGTCATGAGAGCTCTGTAGCTCTCCAGATGGTCGATCGGGTCGGTGGAGCCGTCGTAAGGCTCCACGTGTGGCATTTTGAACCGACTTAGGATCGGCTCGTCAAGGATGAGTCGGGAGAGAGGTTGGGCGGTCTGAAAGTCAGTGTCGTTCGAGGACTTCTGTCCGTCCACCTGCAACTGGGCAAGCCGACGGTCGATTTCGTCGAACCTGCGTTCGTAGTCGTCGATCCGTCAGTGCTGGGAGACCCCAGGAGTAGAGTCTCCGGAAGAGTCCGAGAGAGAGGCGGACGGCGTTTGCGGTCGCTTCTCCTTCCTCGCTCGTTCTAGCTGGGAGGGAGAATGCCGTCGGGACCGATGGGCATCGCGCCGTGGGCGCTCCTCCTCCTCTCTGTGGGAGCGCTGTGGCTAGTGCTCCTGCGGAGGCGACGGAGATCGACACCGGCGTCGGCGGCTGCTCTTGGAGGGCATCGGACGTGCCGCCGGTTGCCCGGCCGGTGATGGCGGCAGCTGGTCCGGCTGTTGCTGAAGACTTTTGACCGCGTCTGTCAGCACGGTCATCTGCCGCACGATCGCCGCGATCTGCGCCTCCGTGGTCACCGCGGGGTGCGGAGAGCTGGGCTCCCCCCTGGAGGGTGGAGGGGAGGCCTCCTCCCGGCGGGAGGAGCGCCTCACCGATCCAGTGACCCTCGATCGTTGAGCTCTCATCCTTGTCATCTCGAATTTCGTGGGGATAGTGTACCGTCCGTAGATATCCTGTACCCCTTCCTGGCGCGCCAATCTGTTGCGGCAAATCCCCTCGTCGCCTGGTCGCCGGGAACGAGCACCTGCAAAAAAAAGTCCGCGCTGACCGGAGGCAGCTCCGGCGGAGACCCTCCGACGGTCAAGTCAGAGAGGAGACTGGGCAACGAAGAAGAAGAGACAAGGAGCTCTACGGAGAGAGAGAGAGAGAGAGAGAGAGGGAGAGAGCAAGCCTGAGCATTCCCCCCCCCGAGAAGCCCCCTTAGCGCTGTTGCCTTCTCCGATTTATAGTAGGAGGTGGTATGGCCCCGCCGTCGGTGATGTAGACAACTGGAGAGTTGTCAAATCATCGGAAGTTGTCATGCCGTTGACAAAGTTGACAGGTCCTAGGAATTAATTCTCGTCCTTAGCAGGACAGCGCCCCAGGTTTCCTGGCAGGGTAATGCCCCCTGGCGTCCGTGCGGCGTTTACTTGATGGGACTGCAGCCCACACCGCTCATCCGGCATCTAGGAGGGCCTGTAGAGGTGGGACGACAGCCATCCAAACCGATAGTGAGTCGTCAACGTCCCATCCGATGGGAAGTCGGTGACGGGGGGTCGGCCCTCAGGCGATCGGAGGCGACGTGGGGCTGCTAGGCCAATCCGTTCCGATCGGGGCGCAATCGATAGTCGCTGTCGGTGATGCCCGCGGTCGGTCGGATGGAGTCTGTCGGTCGGATGGAGTCGGTCGGTCGGATGGAGTCGGTCGGTATATCCCAACAAGTTTCATTTACAATGTGACGAGAAATTTAAGAGCCAACCCTATCCCTAGCTCAATCATCAAGAGATCTGATAGATAAATAACATTTTAGAGTCAAATCAACACCACAAGAACATCTATTGATGTTGATGGCTTACAATTCGGGAAATTTTTTCCCCCTGTGAATCAATCAAAAAGCTCAAAAAACAGAAGAAACAATATTTTATTTTTGTTTTTCAGTTATTCATTCTTGAGTTAACATAACAAACAATCCTTGTGCTTGATGGATTTGGGCCTTTAATTAATTTACTCCATCTGACATCACTTACATGGTTATGAATATTATAAGGGCCTGGTAATATTTCTTTCTTTCTTGTAAGAGCCGCCTTCTTGGATTGACTTTAAATCTCTGCCCACCATAGGAAATGGGGAGAGAGACACCAACTGATAGACCCCCGTCTCTGGTGGCATTTCCTTCTTAGATTTGCAAATTAGCCCATATACTCCGTAGAAAAATGTATTTGCTTAACCCAGCCAGGTTTGGATCGAGTCTTTTCTAATGGATTGGACATGGAGCAGAGCTTTGGTCCAACCCGTGTTATGAGGGTGAAGTTCCATTTGGATCGAAATAATTCACGTCGACTTGAGTCCTGATCTTGAATAAGAATTTTTTGAATGGCTAGTCTATTTCTTAGTAACAGTCAATCAAATCATTTTGAAAATTAGTCAATAACTACGGATCTGGCTTAGTAAGTTAAATTAGATTTATCACATCAAGTCTTATAAAAATAGATTAGATTATAATCAAATTGATGATCTAATGACCCATGGATGGATATGGACCGGATGGTCTTGGCCTAATTTCAGGTCATTTTGGATATGGACCGAGAGGTTATATGTTGTTCACCATGGTTGACTTGACTTGAATTTTGACTGGCATGCTATTGCCACCTATAAGCAACACCTATTAATTGATTTTTAATAAAATGAATGAGCGAGACCCATCAAGATTTATTGAACCTATAGTTGTGATGAAGGCAGCTTTTAGTCACTAAATCAATTAGTATGTGTACTCTACAGTAACATTTAGGGCTTATTTGATTTCTGTAAAGATTTTTTTTATTAGAATATTTTTTTTAAAAGTTAAAATTTGAGAAAGTGATTTTTGCATGTTTGATTGATCATGCGAAAGAGACATATTTTAAAGTAGTTTATATTTAGTTGAGCATCTACTGTTCTGAAAAGTTATATAAAATATTGGTTATATCCTTAAGGAAAAAATCTTACCATACTCTATCTAAATGCTTAAGATTACTTTTGGAAAAAAAAATTATCACATTCCCACCCGGTAAGAAAATGACTTTTCTATATTTTATATGAATTTTTTTTCATAAAAGACATGTTTCACTATTCTTACAAGAACGAATCAAAAATTCTGTAGGAATTGTAGCTTGGACTGTTCATTTGAGCATAACCTTGTATCAACCAAACTCTACCTAACCCAAATTCTATAAGAAGAAGAAAAGATCTCAAAAGCTTTTTTTTTTTTTTTTTTTCTTTTAAGAGTTTGTTTGGATGGTTGGATCCAAAATTTTAAAGGATCCATGACTCAACCATCAAAATCATTAAATTATAGGATAGGCTGGACAAATATCTACAACTATTCAGGACTATCTTTTACATGAGCTGGCCGGAATCCCATATAGAGAAAAAATAATATACTGATCTAACTCAAATTAGAATTCAATATTTTTGATGGTTGTATTGATCCAATTCATGAATCCTATAGGATTTTGTGTTCAATCATCCAAACATATTCTTACAACTCAAAGACTAGTATTTGGATATATTTTTAGAAAATAAAAGCTAGATGGTGTAATAAACCCAATTGTTATAAGATTTTTCATTCAATCTTATAGAAATATTCACAAAGATCCAAAATACGGAACCTTATATCCATAAAAAAAATTACTCTTCCATCCTTCTTCTTTTTGGATGCTCCAATCAAATATGCGTATGTCTTCATGTATCTATTGACCACAATTTTTCCCCCCCTCTCCGCGAACGAAATGATTCCTTGAGCCGTTTACACATTGCCCTGGGGATCTGGAGGACTTGGTTTCATGTTTCGGGTCCACACGTTTCTCAAAAAGAATTTCGCGTCTACGGTCTACACGCAACCGTTTCTCAAACGAGTCAGGGAAAGGCGTGCCTCCGGGATGCTGATCCCCAGATTATAAGAGAATCTTGCTAGCCGCGTGTGGTCCCAGAGATAACACATGATACGCGCGTGTCTGCCCCATTTTTTACTTCAATCTCTAACATCTTTAGTCCCCTTTACAATGTCTCATACTTCTAGTTGGACATTTTCTTATCCCAGTACCTCCTCTGGGCTTTGACTGCTTCCTTTTTCTTTTTTTTTGGTGCAAATCTAGGCTTGACTTGACCAGGTCCTAGGAAGCAAATCTGGTTGGACATTTTTACTTCAACCTCTAACATCTTTAGTCCCCTTTACAATGTCTCATACTTCTAGTTGGACATTTTCTTATCCCAGTTCCTCCTCTGGGCTTGACTTCTTTTTTCTTTTGTTGGGTGCAAATCTGTGCTTGACTCGACCAGGTCCTAGGAAGCAAAGCCTTGGACCCTAAAGAGCAGGACACTTAATCCACCCACTTATAAAAACACCCCAGAATGCACCCATTCGCTGCAGGCCAAGCCCACATGGTTCCCACACGTCTCTGACAGGATGATAAATTGGGTGTTCGCAAAAATTGTGGGCTCATTAGGACTGTCAATTCTATTTGTCGACTCGGACCAAAAGAAGCCCAAGCATTTGAGTTTGGATTAGGCCCAACAGGCCAAGAGACCTGGCCCTCCTTTCGATCAGTGCTCGCCAGTATGGGCCAGAGGTCCGGAGGTGTTTATGGGGCCTCATTCCCAACAAAGAGGCCTCCACAACAAAAAGCCACGATTCAAACCAAAAGTCTCCTGTTATCCGTTTCAATTTTTTTTTTTTTCAAAAATTCTCATTGTGAAAAATTTATCCACCAGGTTTCCACCCAAACAGGTTGAGAAGCTCAAATGAATGGCAGGCTGTTAATACTAGCCATGTTAATCTCCCTTGTTGAGTATCTCGGGGATAGCGTTGGCTTCTCACATTTTGTTGTGATGCTGTGAGGCAGGTTAGCGCTGAAGCCAAAATATAATCAATCATCCATGACGAAAAAGTAGCTTTGTTAGGCGTTGAGGTTGGAAGTTTAAATAGCAGAGAGCTAGGAAGAAACGAGGTCACCAAGAACAACTCATATTTCATAAACACTGTGCAAGTTTTTAGATTTTTCTCAAAAATCTCAGAAACTGTAGTAGAGAGGGTGATTATGAACTTGGAACTTTACCTCCGACTTTATCAATTCTCACACAAATTTGACATCGATACAACTTGGCTTGTAACTTGTCAGGTATGGTTTGAGAATTGTTTCTTGTATTCCGTTTTTCTCAACGAATACATTATTGGAGACTCTCTTTATTAACCTTTCAAGTATAATTTTTCATGGGATATGGTTGGGAAGAGAGAGATTATTAATCTGACCATGTAGAATTTGCTCAAATGCAAATAAATGTCACATAAAATGCAGTGACGTGTCAGGAAAGTTACTCTGGGTGCATAAGTCAGTGGTTCATGGACCAGTCATAAATCAAGTCATCTTCTGGATGGCATGACTTTTTACCTACAACTTGAGGTGTAACATATCATATTTGGACTGGGCTAACGCAGCCCATGCTGCAGGTCAACTCAAAATGACGACAAGGCGGAGAAAGCTGCGTAGATTTGTTTTGAATGGAAATTTAGCTATCCATGAACAGCTACATTCAATGAATTGGTTAAGGCCTGTAGGATTCTTATACCTGTCATGAACTTCGTCGATCTCATGGTTGAAATATTTATTTGTTATTTTGATATTTTAAATGCCAGATTAATATGGAACCACAGGTGAGCTGCTTTCAAAGTTTGGCAGCACTAGCAGCAAACTTGTCTCTTAATATTTACTGTTTTAGATAGAAATGAAGTTGTCACACTCCTTTTCTTTTTCTTATTTGTTTGCTTAGAGTGCCCACCACCTGCCAAATTAGCAAGATCTTTTTATGGTTT